>NC_137204.1:23926040-23956040 GCF_960531495.2 Zeus faber | reverse complement strand
AAAAAAACACAAACATAAGTGTTAAGTCTATGGTCGAGATGAACACAAGTGATAGGTCTAACTGGTCTACACAAAGACGAGTGATCGGTCTAACTGCTCTATACAAAGACGAGTGATCGGTCTAACTGCTCTACACAAAGACGAGTGATCGGTCTAACTGCTCTACACAAAGACATGTGATAGGTCTACTGGTCTACACAAAGACAAGTGATAGGTCTACACGAAGGCAAGTGATAGGTCTAACTGCTCTACACAAAGACAAGTAATCGGTCTAACTGGTCTACACAAAGACAAGTGATAGGTCTATCTGGTCTACACAAAGACAAGTGATAGGTCTAACTGGTTTACACAAAGACAAGTGATAGGTCTAACTGGTCTACACAAAGACAAGTGATAGGTCTAACTGGTTTACACAAAGACAAGTGATAGGTCTAACTGGTCTACACAAAGACAAGTGATAGGTCTAACTGGTTTACACAAAGACAAGTGATAGGTCTAACTGGTTTAGACAAAGACAAGTGATAGGTCTAACTGGTCTACACAAAGACAAGTGATAGGTCTAACTGGTTTAAACAAAGACGAGTGATAGGTCTAACTGGTCTACACAAAGACAAGTAATCGGTCTAACTGGTCTACACTAAGACTAGTGATAGGTCTAACTGGTCTACACAAAGAGAAGTGACAGGTCTAACTGGTCTACACAAACACAGGTGATAAATCAAACTGATCTAGATGAAGACAAGTGAAGAAAATCTTAGAAGTAACATTTGGCATTCTTACCACATTGGAAGCATTGGGTGAGGCACCTCTCTGGAGAAGGTTCTTGACTATGTTCAGGTGGCCCATGTATGCTGCTACATGGAGAGGAGTGAGGCCAGACTGTACGCAGAAACAGAGAAACACAGTCATACAGACACAACGAGAGCGGAAGAAGAAGTTGTCAGTGGAATATAATCAACGGATTAAATCTCTGCTATAGCATGTTAGTTTAGACGAACAGTTCGACAAACAGCAGTAACATTTATTCCTTTAATTATACATCCAGAGGAAAGCAAGGGCTAAAGTCAATATTATAAATTCATGATCCTTCTTGCATCTGTTTTTGGACTTAACCACCGTCTATAAAGGGATATTGTTAGTATATTTAGTATATAATATATTGTATGGTTTGTATATTATATAAAGAGTGTTTTCTATAAGTATCTCACCTCTGTGACGGCCTCCAAAGAGGCAGAGTGTTTAAGCAGCAGATCCATAGAACGCATGTGGTTCTTCTTGCAGGCAATATGCAGCGGTGTGAAGCCATTCTATAGATAAAAAGGGAAAAAATATATAATTGTGATTTTTTCTTTTCATAGCCATTGTTTTTTATTATAATAAATATTATAGAAAATATACGTTATTTTGTAATAAAAAAATTGAATTTTGTATTTACGTTATTATCATGTCAACAAGCATAGAAGAAGGCCATTTAAAAAACATAACCATGTGTTTTATCCTTGTATCATCAAGCACTATAACGTGAATATAAATACATTTTCCTTTGGCGATCTTTGGGAAGGACTCACATTTATGGATTGAAAGAATCCTAAAAATATACAAATAATCACTACGTTTGATGCTATTTGGTTGTTTGGTGCATATTCTGATCTCTCTCTCTCTCTCTCTCTCTCTATATATATATAGATATATATACATATATCTACATATATGTATATATATATATATATATATATATATATATATATGTATATATAAAAATACACTAAAGTAAACACAAAGTCACTGACCAGTGCCCGTGCGTTGGCTTTGGCTCCTTTGTCCAGCAGGACCTTGGCCATGCGGTGGTGACCGCAGTGGGCTGCTACATGCAGGGGGGTCAGGTGGTCCAGCGTGATGTCGTCGATCTCTGCGTTGTACTGGAGAAGCTGCCGCACACAGTCCATGTGGTCCCCCTGAGCCGCCATGTGGATGGGGGACAGACCGTTCTGTGGGAGGGATTAAAAAAATAGATTTGGTACTGTAGGTACAGTTTATTAGTGAAGAATGGGTGGTACAGTGAGAGGTAGAGCCGCAGGGAGACGGATAGGGACGGGTTGAGAGGAAAGGTGAAGGAAAGGACATGGGAGACCAGATGGTGGGATTCGGGGAGGGAGGGAGAGGGGAAGGGAGGGGGAAGAGGAAAAGATTCAAGGTGAGCAAGGGAGGGATTGAGAGCGGAGGAAATGAAAAAGAAAACAACAAGCAAGCAAGGAGTGAGAGAGAGAGGGCGAGATAAAAAACACCTCAAGGCGTAGAAAGAAGGATGTGTCCTGATTTTGAGATATTCAAGATACCCAACTGGGAAACACGTAATAGAAAAATAAAAATTTAATTCCAATATGATCCTATGGAACTTCTATCAAAATATTATAGGAAATATCCTATCCTTCTATGATATTTTGGATATTATAATTCGCCTCATTAGACTAATTTTGCGACCCAAACAGGGTTCTTTCTGGTTTGTAAACCAGGTTTGAGCTGGGGATGAAACTAAATTGTGCATTACTCTCCCTGCCTTTGGTTTAGAAGACGCGGTGAAACATTTGGCCTGACAATGGTGGATGTCGATGAGTAATTCAAATGGTTGGGGGGGGGGTTATTCTTTTAAATATTTTATTATAATTTTGAACAGATGGGAAGGAGATCTACAGATGAAATGGAACTATGAAATCAATTATACTTAAATGCCTCTTTTTTTTAACGCCGTTAAATAAAACCGTTAGATAGCTGGTGCCAAACATTACTGTTTGGTGAGCTTTTTGGAGTTACTTCATCTTTATGTCTATGGCACTACTTGCTGCAATACCTTGATCCAACATATAGACGTCATAGATTTTTGACAAAATAACTCAAAATAGGACACAACAAAAACGTCAATATTCCAAGCTCTTGTTAATACTGCACATGGCAAAAGGTGACGCACGATGGTCCAATCTTGGATGCCCGGTCGCCCCGAAATAAAACAATTTCTCACACTCGTTCTGCCCGAGTGGCTACGACCTTTTAAAGGCCGTCAAAAGGTCTTTATGGCCCCCAGCACCGTTGATCGTCCCCCACCCCAAAACCCATTTTCATTGTGCGGTGAACGTTTTCTCTTTTGCCCTCCATTATTCACATTAGCGGCTAGCCTGGAATTGGGCGAGATTTATCTCCATTCATCCCTTGTTGCCATTGTTTTGGTAATGAGTGAAGCACAATTAATAACCACAGGCCGTTTTTCTTTTTTGGATTGGAGAACGATTGAGGGGGAAGCAATCAAGTGGAAAGGGCTGAAGGTTGCCTTTGAGAACTGAGCTATGCTGTTCCCCAATGTGCTGGGGAGTTAAAAGTCCGATATTGTATTGTATATACACATACATTTAAATTGACAAAAATTTATATGAATGAATGTACCTTGGTTTTAGCCTGGATGGGAGCGCCCTGGTCCAGCAGGATCTCAATAATGCGCACGTGACCGTTCCTGGCTGCACAGTGGAGAGGAGTCAGCTCATCCTGGAGAGAGAGAGAGAGAGAGAGAGGGAGAGAGAGAGAGAGAGAGCGAGAGAGAGAGAGAGAGCGAGAGAGCGAGAGAGACAAAGAGAGGGAGAGAGCGAGAGAGCGAGAGAGACAAAGAGAGGGAGGGGCAAAGGTGTGAAATAAAACAACAGGCATAAATATGAAAAGCAGCAGGTGGGTGGAGGGAGGAAGACAACAAGGGGAAGTGAACAGCGGGAGTCAGGAAGCATCCAGACGTGACAAAGTATACAAAAAGAACAGTTGTCAGAAATCACTATATCTCACCACGACCCTAAAATCTCAAGCATACAAGCATATTCTGTATGGCTTGTATGCTCATATACTGTATGAACAGCCACATCTGTCTTGGGTTTAGGTAATTGGGCCCGGGATCAGGGTGTCTGTACACCTGTTGCTCCTTCGACTTATCAACAAGCAACAGGTAAAATCCCCATCCCCCCACACACACAGGAGAGGAGCTCTTGTCATGACATGTTTGCATCTGCTCCTGGCTTGTTCCACCTAGCCCACTTTATACAATAAACTGTTGTGTTTTCGACCCCATCGTCTGTGTTTCTGTGCGGAGGGCACTGAAAATGCCATTTGGGTGTCGTGTGGTAGTTGGAACTGTCACAATAATATAATATGTCATGCTATACAATCATTTAAAATATATTATTTGACATATTAAGTAGCTTCATATTCAGCAAGACAATGTGTAGCCAGCTGGACATTTTTACAAAATAACCCCCAACCGACCGCTGTCTGTAATAACAACTGTTGTCACTGTCAACCAGTTCACTGCAGTATTAGCTATATTGTTGTGGAGTTTTTTTTACTGGTGGAAGCTCTTTAACTAGGCATACTATTTACAACTCATCTCAAATAAAAATTACATCTCCAAGTGTAATTTGATTTAGTATGTAGTTGTGTAATAAGCAGGAAAATAATAATATCGCAAAATAACCCCAATCATAGTGAAGTGCTGATCACCCTGTCTGGGTCTTTTTGCGATAATGATCTGCTGGGTGCACATTATCCTTAAATACAGATGTGCATAACATTTGTTTTAATATTTGCTTGCAGTACAGAGCAGAAGAGTGGGCACCTTGGTCTTGGCATCAATCTGTGCCCCTCTGTCCAGCAGTAGTCTGACCATGATGACGTTGCCCCTCCTGGAGGCGATGTGCAGGGGCGTGATGCCATTCTGAGGAGTCAAGGAGAAGAAAGGATGATTCTCTTTTATAAAACAAAGTATTAAACAAAACAATTTATAATTAAAGTCTGAATGTACAGACCAAACAGAAGGAGGTTGCTATGTTGCTATGTTAAATCTTTATTACCTTTATTTTATTTTTCATGTTTAGGAAAGGCAATAATAAAGCCTTGCGGCTACTAACCTTTTATGGTGAGCGGTAAATATTTATAGTACTAAATTTTTTAAGTTTAAATAAGGATGTGGTGTGGTGGTGGTGTTGTTTGAGAAGCCACACCTGTCTTCTGTCTAGGTTATTGGGCCCAGGATCAGGGTGGCTGTACGCCTGTTGCTTGTTCGACCAATCAACGCGCAACAGGTAAAACCCCCATCTCCACACACACACACACACAGGAGAGGAGCCATTGTCATGACATGTATTCCATCTGTTTTGGCCTTGTTCCACCTTGCCCACTCCCTACAATAAACTGGTGTGTTGTCAACCCCATCGCCTGTGTCTCTGTGTCGGAGGGCCCCGAAAGCGCCACTTGGATGGCAGGTGGTACTCGGAACTGCTACAAAGGATAAATGGGCAAGTTGATGTTCAAAAATGTGTAAAGTGTGCCCGTGCGTAATTCTGGGTTATGGTAATTATTGACATGCGTGCTCCTAATGGATAGCAAAATCTTCACAGAAGAGTTCAGACAGCATGTTAGTGAGAAGCGATGGAGTACAACACAAAAGCGTGTTTTCAGATGCGAACATTGAAAGAAGCAGCCGAGAAAGATAAAAGCAAAGCTTCCAAAAATAGGCAGTTTCTCGAATAAGACCAGATAGCAAGCACTAGTTGTTCCACTGAGCATGGGCTGAATAAGACGACTTTGCACAGTGAAAAGCCCGGCGAGCATGCACGCGATATAAGTAGAACTTACTTATAGCTTGTGTTTTGTGTTTATAAGGCCTATGCGCAGACATGGATAATGCTGTCAGTGTGCAGGTGCGCTGTCACCGAAATGTTTTCATCCCGTGTCAGTGTGCGCTGTCACCGGTTATGTTTCCATCCATTATGGTCCTCCGACACCAGATTTAGTCATGTATAGCACGGCGGTCTGTTTTCCTGGTAATCATTTCATTTAGACGTCACCTGTGCAGTGCATTTCGCTGTTGCTGGTTATTTTTGAAGCTATTACTTTTGAACTTCTTTCATCCGCTGCTGACATTACGTTATTTTACTGTAACATTACATAGTCTCATATCACAAATATTAAGGTAAGTCAATAAGTGAAGGAGGCTGCTTTTGTAACAGAACAATCCGTACCGAAGGGAGAGGGGAGGGGAGGCAGGAGGATGGCGGGCCGCGGACTTAATTGCAAGAGGAACATTATGATGGAATTGTGATGGGGACCCACTTTGACCATCTTACAGTGGGGCCCGGCACTGACTCATTATGCCAGTTTGTCATATTTATTAATTAAAATATAATATAATCATCATCTCATTGTCTATTATTCATTTTAGTATACAGTATATATATATATAAATCTCATTGTCATCTACTATTATAAGTGTCTATTTCCATCCATCTGGATTTCATGGCATATTCTATGTTGGAATAGATATCAATACAATGTCGCAGGTTTTCAATCATCATGTTTTTTTCAAGGACTTTCAAGCACTTCAGCACAAGGTGGGCGGAGCGGGTCTGACCTTGGGGGTGAAGTTGACGTTGGCTCCTCTGTTGAGCAGCAGCTGGGCCACGCTCAGGTTCTCATAGTGAGCTGCGATGTGCAGGGGAGTGAAACCCGTCTGACAATGAGAAGGGAGAGGAAAAAGAAAATGGGTTTATTTTCTTGAGATCGATTCATTTAAAAAGTTCCAGGCGCTTGAGGAGGAAGATCCGGCAGCCAGCGGATCAGAGGGACTGCGTGATCATTCTTACCAATTGAAGTTCATTTTAATAATAATGACAGTGTTTATTTCAAGCAGCTTTGAGAGCAATTCAACTTATTAATCAACTGGTATTGCTATTTGCACACTACGGCCTTCGAATAGCCAAAACTATACCTTCATAAATACAATATTCTTGTATAGACATACATGAATATCTCTTTTTAAAACCGATTTTACTGGAAAGTAATCCTGATTTAATATATTTTTATTATATATTGTATATACACTTTCTGACTTGTGGTTTTACCTACATGCTTGTATATGTATTTTAGGTTCACGTTGATTCTTGATACCTCTTTTCTTTATCATTATTGTGTTTTTATTTGATGTTCCATATGAAGCTCTTTGTAATTATCTTTTAATATTAGTGCTCTATTATAATAACTAATATCATAAAACAAACTCCAAATGGCTTCGTTTGCTACCAAGCCGTGATGGCCACTTATTATTATTTTTATGACAAGGTATATCATTAATACAACTACTTTGCCGTGTTATTATACTGCATTCTGTCAGGGGCCAAGTTTCCACCCTGTCACCAGCTTAGGGCCCTGACTAATTCAACAAGCAACTTCCATTTAGATAGTAAAGAAATTAAAAGAAAATGCAAAAACATGTTTGATATTCTCATAGATTATCTTTATCACTTCATGAAACAGCTTAAACTGAACAAATATATCTCCAAATGCACACCACCTCTGCAAAGTCATTGAAAATCATTGATTGCCGGTATTTTTGAGGTGGAGCTGAGTACAGGTCATGCCTCAACATTCAGATTAACTGGGCCGGTCTGCATAAATACAGTTTGGGCCTGCGGGTCGTCAGTTGGCAACCCCGGTGTGTTTCTAAGTGTTGTTGCACGAATGAACCCCGGGGATTAACACAGTGCTATCGCGTCCCATCGTCCAGTCGCCGCTTTTCTGATTAACGGCCACGCTGCTACTTTGCCCGATTACTACCCTCCCCAGCGGCGATAAATCTCCCACAGCGACACCTCCGCCGACACGCCGCCGGGTGGAGCACCTTGCTGAGGACGTCGGGGTTGGGGTCGTTCTGCAGCAGCACGGCGGCGGTTCGCGTGTCGTCGTTGCGCGCGGCGATGTGCAGCGCCGGCAGCCGCACCTTGCCCTTGGTGCCGTAGTTGATGAGCAGCGCCACCACGTTCTCGTGGCCCTGCTGGAGAGCCACTGCCAGCGGGGTGAAGCCGTCCTGCGGAGAAGGAGCGGTGATGGATGGACACGGAGCGGGGGAGACGGAGGTGGGGAGGTGAAAAAAGAAAAAATATATATATGTGTAGAGAGAGAGAAAATATCAAAGGGAAGAGCAGACGGTGTAAAGGGAGAGAAGGGGCGTGGGATTGAGGTAAGTGGACGGGATGGCAGGAGGTGTGGAACATGGGATGGGGGTTTATAGGAGGTGGAGGAGGGGTGTAGAGAAAGAAGAATTCAAGAAAAAGAAGACTATTTTAGGTTGATATTCCCTGTTTCGTAATGGACTCAATCGACGAGCGTTCAAGCGTAAAATTCCCCTTTCCACATATTTTATGAAATTCCACGCCGTCTTAAAATATTAACGGCGGAAGAGCACTGCACTTCAAACGTCGTGGTTGTAGCAAGCCACGGGAGGTTAGACTGTTTTTTTTCGAGATCTGGTTCATGACGAGTCGCTCGGTGTTCCGATTCTCGGTCGGTCCGGTTCAGTTGGTGTCACGGCGGGCGAGGGAGGACTCCCTGTACGACGCCGGAGGGTCACGAGAGTCGGCTTCGGTTCAGGGTTGTGAATGGAATTTTCATAAGAATCACCTCATTATATCACGATGATATATTGTTTCTTTTGGCAGAATACAGACTGTGGATGAGTCACACTCGGTATGAATCACACCGAGCGCCTTCGCCTATTCTTTCACACTGATTGAACACTCCCCCTCGCTCTGGCTCGCCCACTCACTGAATGGAAACCTGGGGCTGCGCTGGCCTGGGAGGTGCACGTGTGACTCGCGGCTGTTTTTTGTTGACCGACCGGGAGCCGGGACTGGGCTCGGTCCGCATCAGTATTTGTAACATCTTGCCCCTATATATGACGTTGGTAACAACTTGTTTTAATGAGCTGCTCCGACATCAAGTGTTTGATAACTCATTGTAGGGACACGGTAGGAAGGACATCGGGGGACTTTTAATACCCGCAAACGCGATCCCGAAAGTCTGGAGGGCGACTTCGTTTGTGGGGATTCTCAGGTTATTGGAGGAGGCGGGAACGGGTCTCGCCGCCGAACCGCCCAAATACGGACATTTTGATCCGGCCTCAAAGCGGGTCTCTCGGAGCCCCCCGGGGGGAGCCGCTTGGGGGTGTTTGGGTGGGAGTTCAGGGTTGGCATTGGGTGCGGCAACAAAACGACACGACACGACAACCGGCCCCCAACCGCCCACCTCTGTCGGGAGACTCTGATTGGCTCCGTTCTCCAGCAGGAACTTGACGACCTCTAAGTGATTCTCCTGCGCCGCCATGTAAAGAGGGCTGAAGCCTTTCTGCAAAGAGAACACGGACATGACGTATGAGTTCACGCACAAAAGAAGTCATTCTCATCCCTTTTTCATTTCAAGGACACTTGAGTTCGATCAGCATTTGGTCACGATTTAGTTTCTCGGAGCCCAATCTCGGGCCAAAAAATAGTGACACAGTGAGGCAGATCACAGTGAAACTAGGATCCAAACAGCCCTTATTATACCTTCTATAATGGTGCCAACGTCCTGTCAGTGAAATAACGGTGAAGTTTAACTATTAGTCATTTTGCCAGGGACCCCTGGATCCTCTTAAAGGACCCCCTAGGGGTCCCCAGACCCCACATTGAGAACCACTGAGCTAAATCCTAAGTACTTTTAAAACCCACATCTTTTTGATAGAGATTTGCAAAAGACTCTGGTCTTCTCCCGGACTTGTACTGTCCCAGGCCCTGTACTGTCCCTGGCCTCGTACTGTCCCATACCCTGTACTGTCCCAGGCGTTGCACTGTCCCATACCCTGTACTGTCCCAGACCCTCTACTGTCCCAGACCCTGTACTGCCCTAGACCCTGTACTGTCCTAGGCCCTGTGCTGTCCCATACCCTGTACTCTCCCAGGCCTTGTACTGTCCCAGGCCCTGTACTGCCCAGGGCCTCTACTGTACCAGGCCTTGTCCTGTCCCAGGCCCTGTAGTGTTTGAGACCCTGTACTGTCCCAGGCCTTGAACTGTCCCAGGCCCTGTACTGTCCCAGGCCCTCTATTGTCCCAGGGCCTGGCCTGTCCCAGGCCCTGTACTGTCCCAGGCCCTGTACTGTCCCAGGCCTTGCATTGTTCCAGGTTTTGGACTATTTTGTCTCACCTGTGACTGGGCGTTAACATTAGCACCGTAGTGAACCAGTTCCCCCACCACCCGCTCCTGCCCGGCCAGTGCAGCGATGTGGAGGGCAGTGTTTCCTTTCTGGAGGTCACACACATACACACACACACACACACACACACACACACACACACACACACACACACACACACACACACGCACACACACACACGCACACGAGGGAGGACTATTTTTAGAAATTAAGCCACTGTGTTTATTCAAAGCATTAACATTAAATAAGCCTAAAAAGTTTGAATGTCGGGATTTTACTTTCATTGCATTCTACTTCGACTCATAATTCTAATACTAATACTGATGCTATGATTAATATTATTATTATTATTATTATTATTATAAATAATAATAATAATAATAATAATAATAATAATAATAATAATAATAATAATAATAATAATAATAATAATAACGAAACAACCTAACGTGTCATACAAACTAAATCTTTTTTCAACATACACTAGACTACCTGCTGGCGGTACAGTAATCACAGTGTGTACTGCTCCATTTTATGCTGATGCTTCGTAATATAATATTCATGTTGATTTGTTTTCATTCCGTTGAACGCTTTGCTCCGCTGATCAGGAAGATCACCAGCACAACAGCACAAAAAGCAGGCACAGCGACGGTTCCCAGCACAACGGTGTATTGTATGATGTATGGGTGACTCTACCTTGGTGGTGGCTTCCAGCACAATGCCAGAGTGTAGTAGCTCCAGCACCATTTTGACGTGACCTTCTTTAGAGGCGAGGTGTAACCCGTTGAGACCATTCTAGACGGGGAGAAGAGCAAAAAGCAAACAAAAACAAAATCAACTTTCCAGGGTTCTGACAATGGCATGGAGAGCTGAGCGACAGCCGGACTCTGCAGAAGAGACGCTTCATTGAAAAAACCCACGACAAAACCAAGTGTGCAGTGTGCTTTGGTATACTTATGAGCCCGACCGCAGAACACCTCTCCTCACCAAGAATAACATTTTAAAAAATGCATGTGGAGAATTTGCAAAGAGAACAGCAATGGTATAAAAACAGGTCGAGATATTAAAGTTGTTATGATGTAAAATTAAATGTACAGAAGAAAATGAGGAATTAAAATGCCTATTATTCTGTCTGTCTGTCTGTCTGTCCGTCTGTCTGTCTCCCTGCCTGTCTGTCTGTCTGTCTGTCTGTCTGTCTGTCTGTCTGTCCCCCTGCCTGCCTGTCTGTCTGGCTGCAAGTCGCGTCGGTCCGGCATGTGACGAATCACGCCTGCAGCACCAGCTCTACACCACCAGGGGGCCCATTGATCCATCCACGCTGCTCTCATACTGCAGTGTCACTCGTTTATAATGGGGAACACCTCCCAGGCACACACACACACACACACACACACACACACACACACACACACACACACACACACACACACACACACACACACACACACACACACACACACACAGAATATAATAATATGTATTTGTTTTGTATACTATATATTTTGTACATATGATTCATATTTTTGTGCGCAGATCACCTTGGACCCCAACATTCAACACACACATACAGTGACCTCATAACAAAAACCAAAAGCAAAACAAACCTGTACTGATTTTCTTTCTGTCTGTCGTCACAATTTCTCCCTTTTTCTCTCTGTCTACGCATGTAAGTGTATTAGAGAGCAGATGGGTGAATGGATGGATGGATGGATAAATAGATAAATATAATATTAATAATAAATGAATAAAAAAAAAATAATAATAATATTTATTTTTTTATATTCACAGTCAGTGAATCATTTTCTATTATTATCATTGAGTGTGTGTGTGTGTGTGTGTGTGTGTGTGTGTGTGTGTGTGTGTGTGTGTGTGTGTGTGTGTGTTTTCTGGTGCCAAGAGCTTGGGCTGGCTGCCAGTTTTGTTCTGTTTGTTGTAAGAAACACCCTGACCATCCATTCATTGATCCATCCACCCATCCATCTATCCGGTTTTTCATCCATTTGTTCATTCATTCATATATTTTCAATGATTCTTTCTTTCTTTCTTTCTTTCTTTCTTTCATGCATTTATTCACTTGTTCATTCATTTTCATCCATCCATCCATCCATCCATCCATCCATCCATCCATCCATCCATCCATCCATGTATTCATTTATCCATTTGATCGTTCATTCATTCATTCATGCATTCATTTTCATGAATGTATTCTTTCTTTATTTCTTTCATTCAAGCATCCATTCGATTGTTCATTCATTTTCATTCATTCATCCATCCATCCCTTCCTCCCGCCATCATCCAGCCATTCATTCATCCATTCTTCCATTTATTCATTCATCATATTCATGCATCCAACCACCCACCCATTCATTAATTCATTCATTCATTTATGCATTCCTCACATTCACGCATCCATCCACCCACCCATTCATTCATCCATTCAATCATTCATTAATTTATCCATTCAACTATTCATCCATCCATCCACCCATTCATTCATTCATTCATTCATTCATTCATTCATTCACCCCACATCACTCCCAGCCATCCCCACTATCATAAACTCAAATGAACTGCTGGAGCACATGTCAAATCCTGAACCCCAAGTCAAAATAACCCTTTTATTTATAGTCTGTTAATTACTGACTAATAAACTTGGATGTGTATTATTTAGTAATTAACTGGCTAACACCCAGTAATATGCCAGTATCTAATTATACCAATGATATTTATCACTTCCAGTATTTATTAGACAGGATCATCATTGTACTTGATAAGAGCAATGGTAATATAATATTTTGTCATTACGCAGTGAGACACAGCTGCATTACAGAGCAATTGAATTTCCCTTTTGTAACGAGGAAATATTAATGATTCAAATGCAAATAATTAATGAGTCTGGAATAATAATGTCGTTGGGTAAAAATGACCTCATATAACTGATGTATCACGAGGTGATAACCAGTTAACGACGACAGAATGCCCTTTGAATGATACATAGATTACTGAATAATAGAAATTCAGACCGTCGGGGTGTTTTTCATGAAAGAGATTCAGTTGCATGATTATTCCTGGGATCTTGGTTATAATGGTGTTTTTGCTTTTCCAATCTACTATACATATATTATAGGCGAGGATGGAGATCTGAAATTTTTGCTTTGTTATGCCTTCATTTATTCTGGAATGGAATCAAAGGCGGCCAGAAGCAAGCAGGCAGGCCTTTGATTGATGGAGATGTAATCGCTGTGGGTTCATCCAGTGGCGGCTGCTGGTGATATTGGATGGAGGAGGACCGGCTAAAAGTCAAATACCTGTCAATACCTCACAATGCACATTGACATTTCAGAGCCTCAACCGCTTGGTCTGTTACTGCCCGAGCTGCATCTTACGCATGCGCATATCTATCATTTTTTACGACAATTTATAGCATATATATATATATATATATATATATATATAAATAGAAATATAAAAAAAATATATATACACACACACACACACAAACAAATACAGTATATAAATAAATCTAAAAAATATGTATAAATCAATTAACAAATAAATAAATATATATAATTTTTTTTTTTATTAAATAAATGAATAAATAAATGAATTAAAAAATATATATATATATTTGATGGATAGATAGAAATGTTGAGATAATTGTAAAATTTTCATTAGAACCTTTTAATTGATTATTGATTACATATTACTGATAATATGGCTGGTACGCCAAAAATGATGAGATTTTTGTTTTCAAAAGGAAAGCCAAAATATTTCGTTTGTCGAGATTTTGGATTTGGATTTTTCGCAGACAGATTTACACAAAAGGCAGCAACGATTTAACTCTGGCCACTTTACATTTTTGTGCTTAATGTGAAGAAATCAATTCAAATTCCTGTTCTAATGTATTAACGTCCTGTTAATTGAACGCAGGGAAAACATGTGACATAATCATCCTGTGGTCATGAGCCCCCTCCATGAAACACGTGTGGATATCCTGCACGAGTTGGGTCCGTTGTGTTGAGGCCGTGATGCAACAAGGCGTAAGGACGACAAAAAATACTGAAAAACAGGAGCAAGACGACAGAAAACGTGGGTAAATGAGGAGCGCCTTCACTCCAGACTGAGCTCCAAGAGGAGGGGGAGGTGAATTCAAATCGACCGTGTTGGAAAATACTGAAAATCTTTCCTGAAATTGGTTTCATACATCCCTGGTTTGCTGTAGTGCTGCATGTTCATTCATATATTAATTCATTCATTCATCCACTCACCCATTCATCCATCCACCCATCCATCCACCCATCCACCCATCCATCCATCCATTCATTCATCCATTCATCCGTTCATCCTTGCGTTTGTTCGTTCGTTTGTTCGTTTGTTCCTTCATTCACTCATTCATTCATTCACCCCACATCACTCCCAGCCGTTCCCACTATCATTAACTCTAATGAACTGCTGGAGCAAATATCAAATCCCAAATCCCAAGTCAAAGTAACCCTTTCATTCATAGTCTGTTAATTACTGTGTAATAAACTGGGATGTGTATTATTTAGTAATGAACTGGTAATCACCCAGTTATACACCAGTATGTAATTTTAACAATGATATTTGGCATTGAGAGCATTGGATGATCACTGGATCATGAGATCAATGTTATATTTTCTCCTCACGCAGGGAGAGACACCTGCAGTGCCGAGCGATTTGAGAAGCTTTCCTGGTTCAACCGGGAGGTTTAAATGATAAATGACCACTTCACCCAAACGGAAATAATGAATGAGTGCGGAATAATATGTGAGCTAATATAAGTGTTCTCGGTATTTCCTGATATATGGGTCCTCTCAGTGTGCTGACAGTCTTTGTCTCGCACACATGCGCTGAATAGGAATTATATTCATATAATATGTGCTCCCCTTGTAACTGTAAACAAACAGGCGGGGAGGCTGTGACGGTGTTTTGGGATCGGTTTCGCCCCCCGTGTCCGCACATCCTCTGTGTCTCCGCTGCTACTTCCAGATGTTGCTTGCTCAGCCGGGCGATAACAGGGCAGAGAACAGCTGTCGGGGGAAGTTTTTTCGGTGTTTTTCAATCCGGGGCCCCCATCGAAACGTTGGTTCCCATCGTTTCTAACTGTTCCCAGCAACAACACCTCTGAACGCTTTACCGTAGAGAAACTGCCCACTCTGCCGCAGCGTTTAAACGTTTAAACCTTAAAAGAAAAAAATGTTGAATCCGTGTTTTTTCGCAAAAAGTGGAAAGAGTCTTTCCCTTCCGCAGAGCAATTCTTTGGCGAGAGACTAGAAACAGGAAGTTGAATCGCTTCCTACTGGCAACTGGATGTATTTAATTGGTTCGAAATTAAACTGAGATGTCATATTAGTGTTATAAAAACAGTTTTTAATTGTTTCTGTAATTACAACGTGAGTGTTCTCGTTTTGGGGAAATTTTAGATTTAATTACTGTTTTTTTAACGTTTAACGATTTGCGTCCAAGCGCAGTGAGAGGAGAAGAAGCGGAGCGCGCACGCTTCTCAGTCGCAGCGCGTTCGCCGTTGGTGGTTGTGCCGCGGAGCAGCTGTGAAGGCGGGTCAAAAAAAACCCCACCCTTTAAATTTCCGTCGGGCGAGCTCTGCGGCCCCATCGCACGGCCTCACACGTGGCCTGACCGAAGGCTGTTGAGGGAGCTCTCGGATTTCACGTCAGCCTTCCCCAATCGACCATTTAAAGGGACGCGTCGAAAGACGAACGCCAGAGCAGCACTTACGGCCGTCGTCGCCGTCCCCCCGCGGGCATTTGAAACTCCCGGGCGGACAGTCAATGAATAGGCTCGGAATGGGCGGGGGGTGAAAAAGATGGAGGCGTTCTTACTTGATTAGAGGTGTTGATGTCGATGCCGTTCTTGAGGTGGTCCAGGGCCTTGTCCAGGTTCCCAGAGCGAGCCGCTCGCAGGAAGCTGGTGGACGCGTCCGCCTGGAGCAGGGGGGAAGACAAGGAGCAGGCGGGGTTGATATTGCAGGAGAGGAAGAGGGTGAAGAGGAGGGGCATGAGGAGGTGAGGAAGGATGATCCGACTATGGAGCAGCGATACACCTTAAACACAATTTAATTTCAAGGGTTTCAATAGGTTTCAATAAAGTGAGCTTCCATCAAACTGGGAAAAAGTAACCAAAATAACACATCGGATCGGATCGGATCGGATCAGATCAGATCAGATCAGATCAGATCAGATCAGATCAGGTAAGATAAGAAAAGATAAGACAAGATCAGATCAGATCAGATACGATAATAAATCTGATCAGATCAGATCAGATCAGATCAGATCAGATCAGATCAGATGACACTTTATTGATCCCCGGGGGAAATCGCAGGTATTACAGCAGCAGAAAATGACAGAAAGGTGCAAGGAAAGAGATTTAAAAAAAAAAAAAAGGAAAAATAATACAAAATATACCTACCTCCTCTAAAACATTTTTTGATAACTCGTGAAACAATGTGAGTAAAAGTGAGAACACTGGGTGCTCAGGGGTGTAGAATGTGTGCATAAAAACCATAAAAGGTTGTGGTAAGTGCTCAGAGAGAAATAGGAAAACAAATGAAATTTGAAAGAAAAAATAGATGTGGTATAGTATACATTGCTGTACAGACAAATAGCATAAAAAAAAAAGCTGAACAGTCTGGAAAAATTAAAAGGAGAAACCAACATATAAACATATACGGAGGAGACAAAACATCATTCTATGCAGGGGATTAATCAAAATTATAAGGCGAGGAAGGGGTGGTATGGCTGCTAGTATCGGCTGTGGGTATGAATATAAACATAGATATCGGGATATTTCTGTAGAGGATGAAAATGTATTCATTTATTTACTCATTTATCCATGCCTGAATTATTACATACATATTAATGCATACAATAATACAGGCTTCGATAACTATGGATGGGTAGATCAAAATGATTATGATTACGTTAATACCATGATTTTACAGTACACTCTAATTACTGCAATGTAGAATGAAGTATAATAAAGGCTTTTTAAATCACACTTTGTTGTGGACCAGCACGGCCGTGAAGGTCTAACTGCAAATTCTTATTATTTTTTTCCTTACTCATGAAACAATTCAAAAAAAAAAGAAAATGAAATTTTTTTATAAATCAAATCCCAATTCCAGGTTAACCATCGCCTGGCGCTGGAAGTCAGACGAGCCCGAGGCGCGGCGCAGCTCCCCAGAACCTTCATCCTCGCCCGCGCCCCTGCTCCGTGCTCCGTGCTCCGTGCTCCGTGTTCCATGCTCCGTGCCCTCTGCACTCGTCTAAAAATATCCAATTTCTTTCACTAACAGTGGAGCTTCCTCGCCCACGCTGTGAGTTTGGCAGACATCCACGGCGAGGCACGCACCCACACCAGCCAACCTGTCTGAGCCATCTGATCTCAGAGCAAGGGCCCCGGTGAGTGTCTGACTGTGTGTGTGTGTGTGCGTGTGTGTGTGTGTGTGTGTGTGTGCGTGCGTGTGTGTGTGTGCGCGTGTGTGTGTGTGTGTGTGTCTGAATGGAAATAATACTCAGGCCTTTTACTGAAGTAAGAGCCCTGACAAAAATGTACATAATGTACTTAAATGTACATAATGTATTAACAGTAAAAGTACTTGTCATATCTGGTGTCCTGAAATAATTGCCAAGATACTTCTTAAAGTGCTCCTGTACTATTTTACGAATATAAATCCTGAGGTTAAAAAAAGGAAGACAAAGTAACGCTACTGTGTTGGAAAGTAGTGGAAGTGATAAGTATAGATTTTTGTTTTTAGATGTGACGGAGCAAAAGTCAAACGTCTGGTGTTGCTCCGTCCGTCTCAGCCGCTGCTGTCAGAGCCGATGTGACGTGTGGTTCTGAGGTGTTTTTGTCGAGGGCAGTGTTTTCCAAAGTGTGGGCCGCGGAGGTCATTTACAATAAATACATGAAAAGTTTTTGATTTTCAGTTTTGTAATTTAGTTTGAATGTACCATGAAATATTGATATTAAATATTAGCATTTTTTTAAAAGTACTCATACCGTGTTATTTTGTTATTGCCTGTCTTGCTGTAAGTCTCATTATATTATGTAAGCATGGCAGAGATTCATCGAATCATTTCGATTTCAAATCAAATCATTGGTGCAAAATTGACTCCTTTCTATGCAAATGAGCCTCATTGCAAATAGCGTTTATTATTATTATTATTATTATCATTAATATTATTATTATTATTATTATCATTATTATTATTATTATTATCATTATTATTGTTATTATTATTATTATTATTATTATTATTATATTATTATTACAAAACGCACTCCAAAAGCAACTTGTTGAAACTGTGAATATTTTTTTTGTACCAATAAGGCGTTACAAAGGTTGACAAAAACTGTTCTGTAATTCCTTTTTAACCACAGATGGCCTCATGGACCATGGACAGCTCCGCAGGCCGCGGCCTCGGGTGCAGCGGCCTGGAACTTAATAGAACAAAATATATCAAATCAACTGTCATCATTTCTACATTGTAATATTAAGATTCAGTGAGAACTATAATTTCTTAAGTAAAAATATAGATTACATATATATATACAGTATATTTAATACTGGATGTTTAAATGTTTTATAATCACGTCCCCACCCGGTGACGCGGAGACGCACAACGGGGTCTCCCCGTGCACCTGATGAACATGGAGTCATTTTTCATTATTTTCAGATGCCCCCGTCAGGATTTGGTGGTGTGGTGTGTGTGTGTGTGTGTGTGTGTGTGTGTGTGTGTGTGTGTGTGTGTGTGTGTGTGTGTGTGTTTGTGTGTGTGTGTGTGTGTGTGTGTGTGTGGGTGGGTGTAGCGCCGGCGTGCTTCCTATAGGCGACTCCGCTGCACGTCCCCGTGCCTCTCAGTTGCCTAACTGAATGTAAAAAGAAAAGCACTGTGCATAAAGGGGACGCTCTCTCAGACACCCCCACCCCCTCACCCTATAATATGTCCCTTTTAAAATCGTCACTTATTTATTCAGTTGTTGTATGATATGATGATTATTTCTTAAAGGTATTGGATGACATGATCACTATTTCTCAGAGGGCTTGTATGAGGGAGTTTTTAGGGAGCCAATGGGTCGGACGATCCAATGTGCGGTTGGTGCATGTGTCCTCTCCTGCTGATGTTTCTTTTGCCAGATCTCCAGCCATGTAAGTCTTTAGAGTTCTTTCCGTTTTTATCGAGACTTGAGAATTTTTTGTAAAATAAAATATCTGGACTTTGGGTCTACTCTTAAATATGTCGTGCCCTCAATTAAATGAGCTGGGTTAATGAGGTTGTAACAGAGACTTTCGACTTTTACAATGCTGGTGCTTCCACCGCTGGAAGATCCTTCTATTTACCACGCCGTCAAAGGGATTACCTCGTCGCACACTTGGTTTTGTCTTTCTTTCCCCCTCCCATTAATCCTTTGTCCCTATCTGCTTCTGCCGATCCCGTTAACTTTTATCCGAGCCCACTCGTAGGCTTCCTGCCTCTCCTCATCTCTACAGATCCTCTGGTCTCACTCTTAGTCGTAGAATTGCAAGCAAACTTTAATTTTCTCTCCCCTTTCTTACGACCTCTCTGCCCTACACCTCGCCGTTTGAATTACTCATCAATAAGAGCGGGCAAACTGCTACTGAGCCGTGAAGAAATACATTTACCAAACAATTCAGGGGTGAGGAACCTCTGGTGTGATGAGAGATAGATTAATAATTATTAAATATTTAGTTAATTACAAACATATTTTGCTCTGCTATGCTGAGTATTTTTTTATCTAAAACTCAACATACCCTGCAATTTTCCTATCGTCGCCAATTGGGTGACTGGGGGGCCTTTAAATAACGTTCCTGCGAATCGGCTTTCTACAAAAGATTATGGGAAGGTATACAAAAGGACATGCACATCACAGCCAGGGAACGTGGGAGTCCAAATAAGGGCATAGAACGGCATAGACGTCAACAAATTTTTCGATCACTAAATCGGAGTGGTTCTCTTCGGAATGCTTTAAATGGATCCAGTACTGAGAGAATAGCAATCAAACTTGGTCACGATTTCCCTGGAAAGAATCCTGGCGTTTTCCCTTCATTTGCAGTGTTCTCCTTGAGACACAATGAGGAACTGATTTTCATCTCAATTCACACATCTTAATTGAATTTACCGCTCTCTTCTCGTCTGTTTCTGCCCACATGCTCCTCTCCGAGTCCATGAGTCTCTCAAAGTCTCTCTTGTCTTCCCTCACTCAGTGTTCATTTTAAACATCATCCACGCAGCGTCCCATCAGCGGCTTTGAGTCCTTTTTAACCAGGCTGACATGCTGTTACCGTGTGGGGCACAGAATCCAATCCGACCTGTAGACGCAAAATCCATCCATCATGACTATTATATGTAGTCATTTTAGGGATGGATCCCTAAAATATATATATATATATATTTATATATATATATATATATATATATAACGCAGACGGCAGCTTGAGAGGGACGAACTAAGTAGGTCCATCAATGTGACTTAGGTGTATGTGTTTGTTTGATTGTGTGTGTGTGTGTGTGTGTGTGCGTGTGTGTGTGTGCGTGTGCGCGCGCGCGCGTGTGTGTCATACAAGGCGATCACATGCACACTCCCTCGGACCTGTTTTCCAACGATGTTTTCCAGATCGTTGAAACGCCCCCGGAACCGCTCTAGAAACTCAATCCGTGACGGTATCCGCTGACTTGCCGAGGGGCCAAAATCAAGTCGACGTTAGGGCTCCAAAATGGAACAAAAACGCAACGCCCCCTGGTGGCCAACAGATCCGTGGACGATGGAGTGATGCATCTGTTGAGAAATGTCTCACGGCGGTCGGCATCGATGGCGAACCGTCGGCGTCAAATTTTGAATAAACCGTTCAAAATGTTTTACAGTTAATTATGTTGAATATACTGTCCATATATGTACTGTATATATATAGAGACGTCTAGTCATTTTATTTAAGGAAACAAAACATTTTAACAAAATGTTAACATATTCCCTCTGTTTTTGGTATCTATAAATAACAAGACAATGCATTAACAATTCACATTTTAACACAACACGACCGATTGCAGTCACTAGTAGTGACTACTACCTGCCACTACGAGTGACAGCTTGTAGCCACTCGTCATGAGTGCTAGTAGTCACTGGTAGTAGTCCTCCATTTTAATTCTGCTCATGTACTACTGTATGCAGTTCACATTCCTGCTACGACCAAAACTTAAGCAGCTGACTCCCCCTCCTCTCCTCTCTCCTTCATCAGCAGGTCTTCTTGATCACATTCCTCCACCCCTACTCCACTCCTCCTCCACTCCTCCTTCCGGCTGCGTTTCCCTGCCGAGCGTTCCGCCTCATTCTCCGACGTCCTCATTCACCTTCTCACTCTCACACCATCGAGCTGTTATGACACATTTAGTCCTGGTCATTTTTTATTCGTTTTTTTCAATCCAGGATTTTTTGTTTTTGCAATCTTGTTCATGCAACCCCCCCCCCCCCCCAACCCCCACCACACACACACACACACACACTTGATTTTGATGTGACATATGCAAATGCCTAATTATATTATGGGTTTATTAAATTGGATGGTGTCACTGAATTGTATTGCATAGATGCTTTATGGTTTTTATTATCTCATGACTTTTGAGATTTTCAGTTTTATGATAATTTCTTTTGAAGCATTTTTTTTATTTCCTTAAATTAAAAAAATGTGAATTGTTTTAATCTGTTTTAAATATATCACCCTCACAGGGAGAAGCCTGACTTCACTGGTGCGTCTGGGGGGAACATGTATGAATCACACATGATCTCTTGGGAGCCTGTTTGCATGGCGCATAATCCCCAGGTTCTGCACTTAAGCTTCTTTGACATGTCATGTTATCCATTTCTCGCAATGAGAAGAAGGGTGAGACAGGATTTCTCTTGAAGTGCGAATTGCACGTCAGCTTATATGACTCCACAGTGTTCGGTTCTGAGTTGAAAAAAAGATCCTAATTTTCCTTAGTAACTTAAATGGAAACCTAAAGTAATAACTGGGATGTGAAAAATGTGAAAACAAAAACGTAACCGGTTGGCGAGAACAAACCCCAAGGTCGTCTTTTTTGCTTTCTTTCTTTTTTAATCTGACAGAGCTCTATGTAAATTATGTCTTTTCATAAGCTGCATAGAGGTTACCCTCCCATAAAAAAAAAAAAAAAATGGCAGGAACTCACGCATAAGGACGAAGGTCACTATCTAAATGTGAAGCGTGAATTGGGCTTGAAGCCAGGTCTTGGGGCGTGGGGAGTGGGGTGGGGGGGGGGGGGCAAGGTCTCGATGACACTGCCATAATGGTACAGATAAAGTGAACGTATAAGACAAAACTCTGCATACTGTACACACGGGGACAGCACACACACGAAAGAGCTGAGGAAGGATACAATTCAATCGTCACATTTGGGATGAAAAACACAAAAGGTACAGTACATGTGCAAACACCAACGACCACAGAGCAAAAACTCACCACTGAAACTACAGGAAACAGAGAAAATCGAGGTGAGCGGAGGAAGGAAACAGCACTGTATAAGCGTCAAAGAACACGACTGGAAAGTGGCCGGAAAACACACAAAAAAAAACAAAAAAAAACACAAGGGGTCCTGCCGTACACAGTGGCAAGGGAAGCCACGGGAACACGAAACTGAGGTAGGAAGTCTGAAAGAAGCACCAGCGGAAACACCACCACCACCACCACCACACTGCAAAAAATGCCCATCTCATTAAGTTGTTCAGTCTTGTATCGTGATTATTTGACTCGACTGTTGGAAATTACTGAAAATAGTCATAATAGTAATATCTATCCGTGTTCATTAGAAAGTTTTATACCTTTGCGAATGATGTATTTATTATTTTTTTCTAAATGTAATCCGTGTTGGTCTTGAAAGTGCTGAAACCCTGAGGGGCAAAGTGAAAAAAAAAAGGCGGAATATGAAATTTGTGGATATTTAAGCGGTTTTTGAATCATTTGAACAACTTACATCTCGTTCAAATGACTTATCTCTTTGAGATAAGACGGAAGGACGTCCAAACAAGATAGTAAGAATTTTAAACAAATTACTATGTTGGTCTAACAAATTACTATCTCATTTCAACAAATTACTATCTTGTTCAAATGACTTATCTCTTTTGAACAAGAAACTGTAGAAGGTCGTTCGAACAAGATAGTACATTTGTCAAACGACTTACTTCCTTGTTTGGAAGTAATAGTCTTTTGAACGACTTACTCTTGTTCGAAGGACTCACTATGTCATTCAAACAAGAAAGACAGTCATCCAAATGACATAGTAAGTCCTTTGAACAAGTGTCCAAGAAAATTAGTAAGTCATTCAAACAACATAAGAAAGTAATTTGAATGACTTTCTATGCCATTTGGGCGAGAGTGTAAGTCGTTCGAGCAAGATAGTATGTTGTTCCAAAGATTGGTATTTTGTTAGAACAAGATAGTAAATTGTTGGAAAAACGTACATCTAATTCAAACACAATAATAAATATTTTCAACCAATTACTATCTTGTTCTAACAAATTACTATCTACCTATCTATTCGAACACGAAAGACGGTCGTCCAAATGAGGTAGCGAGTCATTCAAGCAACATACGTAAGTCGTAGTAAGTTGTTTGAAGACTTACTATTTGATTTGGACGAGAGAGTAAGTTGTTTGAACAAGATAGTATGTTGTCTGAAAGACTCACTAGCTCTTCCAAACAAAATAGTAAGCGGTTTCAAACAAGAAAGATAGTCATTTTAACGTGATAGCAAGTCATGTGAAGCACTATCTCATTTGAACAAGATATGAAGTCGTCAGAAAGACTTCCCAGCTGGTTCAGACGAGATAGGAAGTTGTTTGAACCACTTGAACAAATATAGATTTCCGCCTAATTCTCATTCTTTTATTTTGGTTTTGCCCTTCAGCGCTTCCATATAGAACCACCAGAGACATGCATTGTTTCAAGACATGGTCACCCTGTTGAAGTTAAAATCCTAAATGAAACTGAAGGTGGGAACAAGGGGAACAAGGGGAACCCCGTTCCCCTTGTTCCACTCCCAATTGGTAGATGTGTTCAGGATTTATAAGACTCTAAGAGTTGGTACAAGACTAAACCACTTAGCAAAGATTAGTACTTTTTACAGTGCATTAGACACAGCAGCACGTAACCGCCATAGAAATACCACACAGAGAAAGTGTTGAAGCAGTAGACAGCAGAGAGTATACGTGTAGTATATATATATGTATATATATACGTGTATCATATTTACTCATACTCCCCGGCTGCGGCAGACCTCTCAGAGCCAACACTACTGACCTGATGGACAAGCCAGCGCTGAGCCACATGAGCCTAGAAGACAACAGACACCAGCAACACACCAAGACAAGGCCGGTTAATGGGACAGACACAGACAGACAAACTGACTCTTTTGGATGAGCTGCTAATGACTTGCATTGCTATGGGACTTGGAGGTATAGTCACACCCAAATAACAATTCAGGAAATAAGAGAAAGAAAAATACTGTGGAACAATGCATTATGTAATAACGCTGCAATAACTTGTCCAAATGGAATACATTTGACCTTTGTTATGTAATAACGCCGGCGCCTTGTAATAACTTTGTAATAACTGGACACGATACATGATATGTTTTTCACATTTTGTAATGACCTATTGTAAAAAGGAATTATTCAGTAATACACAAAAATTACATTTATATAAAGTGTCACGTTAATAGATGAGCAAATTTCACTGGAGGCTCACACAGACAGAAATAAAAACATTGTACACACATTATATAATGCTGTAGGTTATTGTAGGGTTATAGGGTATTATTAGATTATAAATGTAACATGTATTACATGTTGGCAAGTTATAACAATGCATAGGTATTGCATAACAAAGGACAAATGTATGACATTTTGACAGGTTATGGCATGTGATTTGCAAGTGTGTGGCTATATTTTGAAGTCCTGAAAAACACACACCTGAACACAGAAATATGTGCATGTACATAACAGAATGGACGTGGGTTCCCTTTTTGGGGACAAACAATGTTTCGAAAAGACAATGGCATATATAACACACACACATGTAATTATACACAGGAATATATGACAGATCTTTATATATTTCAGAACACTGTAACATTGGAAAATGTCATACAGGATTTGACAACACTCAAGTGACATTTATAGTAGTATCAACATACTGTTATCGTCTGTACATGTGCACTCTGCTTATTCCTCCTTGAGCCTTTGTTCTGTTTGCATTGCAATGCTATACCGAAATCAACATTTTTGTGAAGTAATTGTGATTCTCTGACTGTAATTCTGACACAATATCAACATAATCATCCACTCTGAGCTGAAATTAACTTAAACCACCAGCCTACATGTGTCATGTGTCACGTTAAATGATGAAACAGTGCAGCACAAAAAGCAGAGGGGGGAAATGTGACCACGGACAGAGCATGTTAAAATAATAGAAATATGAAATACGTGTTCTTTGGTCAACAGCTACACGGTTTAATAAGCTCCGGTTGTCAAAAGCATCATACTCGACTCAAATTACAAAAGCCAGATGTTTGTTTGAACATAGAGCCGTTCCAGTCAACAGCACTCCATCATAAACCAAGCGGTTCATCCCCGTCTTCCCCCGCTGCACTTGCAGCGCTGCCTCGGCCCCCCGCGGATCGCAGAATGCAGCATGAACACTGGTTCTCCGAGGCGGTGTCATTTCAGGGGAGACACGGCATGGTCAGCTATTCATGGGAAAAGCTGCGACACTAAAGATGGCGGTGGAACAGCGAGACACAGGACGTCAGCAAAAAAAAACAAAAAACGGCACATGCCTCTTATGTGATGAAAATCAGGCGACCGATCACGCTTCCGGGTGGACGCCCGTCTCAAACGCCGCAATCTCATTCTTTGACGGTGTGCGGCACAACTCATCAGTACCGTGTGTGTAAAGGAATAGTTCTGACTTTTTTTTTTAAGTTTAGCCTTGTTTAATATTCACCCTTCGTGTAGTTCATATGTTGGTAGGTTTCAATGCAAGTAATGGGGGGGAAAATGAACAATGTGCATTTGGCACTGTGGCACAGCTATCAAAATGGCGCCAGCAAACAGTGTATTTAGCAATAAAGCCAAAAATTATTTCTTAAAAAGAACTCCTGGATTTTGCAAAATCAGAGTGCTGTGGTATTAGTTTAGCTTTGCCAGAAGTGAAGCATGAGTTTTTGCAATGAACGCAAATTGTGGCTTTGTCCCCGATTTCTTGCATTGAACTCCTGATGGAGGAATCAAGTCAAGCTTCCAATTTGGAGAAAAGGCTGGACTGCCGCAGCAATAAAACTTACCTAAGTACACTATGAGGTAAAAAAAAATATATATATAAAAAAAAAATATATATATATATATATATATATATATATATATATATATATATAAATGTATATATATATATATAGAAAAAATATGTATATATATTTATATATATATATATATATTTATATTTATATATATATATATATATATATATATATATATACATATATATATATACCACACTACACTACACTGCACTGCACTACACAACACCAGACCACACTACACTACACCACGCTACACTACACCACAACCCAACCCAAAAACACAACGTCTGACTTGAAAACTACTTCTCAGGTGATCTCCTTGTGTTCACCCACGCTGACAGTTGTCATTGCCAGAATAGCGGCGAAGTGTTCTTATTCTAGTGACGGCCAGTGTCACTTGCGATTTGGGAAGGAGTCCGTGTGTCGGGCGGAGGCTTTGTCATCTCCTGTCGCGAGCAGAGGGAGCGTTGCAGCCGGCCCAGACACAAGACGTGATGATTGTTTTGGAAGTGAGAGAAGCGTTGTTCTGCAAACCACTGACATCGGAAGGGAGCGCCCCATGGGGAGAAGTGTGCATGGGACTTACACACACACACACACACACACACACACACACACACACACACACACACAAATACACACCGTCCTCCACTACACTGGTGATATTTTTTGATTTCTGAAACTCCAATGCAGAGCGGCTGTGCCTGAGTTTTACTTTACTGTGTTTGAGTTGAGTCGGTTTCTTTTGTTTTATCAATTCTGATTGTCAACAACAATAATATGAATAATTCAATAATTCAAAGGCCTTTATTGGCATGGGCACCTGTCAAGGGGTGGATATATTAAGCAGCAAGTGAACAGTCAGTTCTTGAAGTTGATGTGTTGGAAGCAGGAAAAATGGGCAAGCGCAAGGATCTGAGCCACTTTGACAAGGACCAAATAGTGATGGCTAGACGACTGGGTCAGAGCATCTCCAAGACGACAGGTCTTGTGGGGTGTTCCCGGTATGCAGTGGTTAGTACCTACCAAAAGTGGTCCAAGGAAGGACAACCGGTGAACTGGTAACAGGTTCATGGGCTCCTATGATGACATGGGGAGTGAAGTCTAGTCCGTTTGGTCCCATCCCACAGAAGAGCTACTGCAGCACAAATTGGTGTAAAGTTAATGCTGCTGTGATAGAAAGGTGTCAGGACACACAGTGCGTCACAGCTCGCCGCCTAGGGGACCGGTCAGAGTGTCCATGTTGACCCCTGTCCACCGCTGAAAGCTCCTACAATGGGGCACGTGAGCATCAGAACTGGACCATGGAGCAATGGAAGAAGGTGGCCTGGTCTGGTGAGTCACGTTTTCTTGTACATCGTGTAGACGGGCGGGGTTAGGGTCCGATCCGATGGAGCGTCTGCGGGATGTGCTGGAACAACAAGACCGATCCATGGGGGCCAAACCTTGCAACTTCCAGGACTTAAAGGATCTGCTGCTAACGTCTTGGTGCCAGATGGGTGGTTAATAAGTGGCTGTGGTTTTAATGTTGTGATTGATCGGTGTATATATATATTTAATCGATTCTTGTGGTCAACAAGAATAATATGCTCATTCAGCACATTCTCTGCCTTTTTTTGGTATTATTTCGGTCTTGATTTTTTTCAGGGCTTTTTTTAGCATGTCTGTTCGTCAGCTATGCAGTCACATTTGTTTTGACTGGCTGCATATCCTCAACAAAGTATATTTAATGGCATGGCACAGTGTACAGTATAAACAGTATTAACAAATTAACGTTAATCGCAATTATTTGCATGACAATTGTTCGTCAACTAAAATGTAAAGATTTTGACGGCTCCATAGACTAACCTCCAGTTTAGTGATATATCAGGACTTATTATCACACAGATCATAGATTATTTTACACAATATGAATAAAAATGAGTCAGTTTATGTGAAATAATCCAACTGGAGCTCATAACTTTGATCATCGTATTTTTTTTAATTACAATTTTGATAAGAATGATATGACACTATATCTTTATTTATTATCTTTATTTTATTGTAATGGGGTGGGATGTAAAGGCCATTGGTCATAACTCCGGTTCCCATGTTTACGTCATATCTGTTCAGCTCACCATTAGGTCGTATGTAGGTAGAGATAGCACTGAATAACAATAAACAAACAATAATATGTAAATGTATTTAGCCAGCCCAAATCTTAAATTGCACACACACACACACACACACACACACACACACACACACACACACACACACACACACACACACACACACACACACACACACACACACACACACACACACACACACACACACACACAGATCCAGAGACATGGAGACGCTACCTGCTCACCAATGCTGCCGCTACAACCCAAAATAGCAGCGCAGGCTTCACACGGTGTCTGTGTAAGTAACGAACCCTCCTGGGTTCAAACACAGCCACACTGCACCATTACACCCTGCACACCTGCACACACACACACGCACACACACACACACACACACACACACACGCGCACACACACACACACACACACACACACACGCACGCGCACACACACACACACACCTCACATAACAGTGAGAGCATTGTTACGCTGTTACAGTAGAATTTTAACGTGAGCATGTTTAATTGCAGCACTCTAACATTTAAGATGAGATCAATTAACACAAGGTTTGATAAGTGCTTTATGTATGGCATCATGAGGTGCAATCTTCTGCAGTTTTGTATTTTTGGCTAATTGTATATGCTGTATTTGACATTTGAATACTTTTTTTTAATTATTTATCCTTTTTGTTTTATTATTATTTTTGTTCTCCTTTTTTTTTAAACGCTAAGCTTTTTATTTTGTAATGCTTACGGTCTGTACTGAAATGCACCAAACCTCACCAGAAGAAATGTAAATGTAGTATATGTAAATGTCGTATATGTAAATGTTAGTGGTGAAAATAAAATCAATTCGGATTCTGAAGAGGAGTGGGAGGAGGTGGGATCTGGGCTCCGTTTAGTAATTTAAGGTTTATGTGCAGTGACTATAAAACATTTAAATAATATGAGTGAATCTATAATAAAACTTACTCTTCCCACACAGTTCATTTATTGCATAAATAAAATGTGTGTTCTAGTTCACACTGAATCTTAATATAACAATGCAGAAATGATGACAGTGGATTTAATATATTTCCCCAGGCCACTGCAGGCCTGCAGAGCTGTCCATGGTCCCGCAGGTTCGATGCCATCTGTGGTTCAATGCCAATTCTAACAACTTTATCACTATTCCTTATAACTTTTTGATGTTTTTTTTCGATATCTTTTGAGTTTAATAGGAATAATAGAACCATTTTTTTGGAGTGCGTTTTGAAAACCACTGCTAGCCATTCCGTGACCTACAGATGCCGTTACAGTAATAATAATAATAATAATAATAATAATAATAATAATAATAATTATGTAAAAATATTATTTACAGATCACTGGAAAGTTTGGGCACCCCTTATAAAAAAAATTTTGTCTCG
>NC_137204.1:23918540-23921040 GCF_960531495.2 Zeus faber | reverse complement strand
CGAGATTTAGACTTCAAACTCGGAATTCAGAGTTTATTCCCGAAACACACATATTTTTTATTATATTTTTTGCGTGGCACTAATAATCTTCCATTAATTCAGCACGGAGTATTGTGATGTTTATTTCAACTTCAGCAACAGCAGCATTCTTACCTTTGAAAAAACAACCTCTGGTCTCAGCCATGGATCTGCCCTGTCTTTGTTTTATGTTATTCTGTCCCTTGTTTACTGTCCCTCTCAAGCTCTCTCTGTCCCCTCTAGCTCCCTCTGTTTCTCTCTCTATCTTCCCCTGTGCCTCTAGCTCCCTCTGTCCCTCTCTCTAGCTCTCTCTGTACCCTCTATTTCCCTGTCCCTCTCTAGCTCCCTCTGTCTCTCTAGCTCCCTCTGTCTCTCTCTCTAGCCCCCTCTGTCTCGCTCTCTAGCTCCCTCTGTCCCTCTAGCTCCCTTTGTCTCTCTCTAGCTCTCTGTGTCTCTCTCTCTAGCTCTCTCTGTACCCTCTATTTCCCTCTGTCCCTCTCTAGCTCCCTCTGTCTCTCTAGCTCCCTCTGTCTCTCTCTCTAGCCCCCTCTGTCTCACTCTCTAGCTCCCTCTGTCCCTCTAGCTCCCTTTGTCTCTCTCTCTAGCTCCCTCTGTCTCTCTCTCTCTAGCTCTCTCTATCCCCTGTATTTCCCTCTGTCCCTCTCTAGCTCCCTCTGTCCCTCTAGCTCCCTCTGTCTCTCTCTCTAGCTCCCTCTGTCTTTCACTCTAGCTCCCTCTGTCCCTCTAGCTCCCTCTGTCTCTCTCTCTAGCTCCCTCTGTCTCTCGCTCTAGCTCCCTCTGTCCAACTCTAGCTTCCTCTTTCTGTCACGGGTTCCACATCCCTGCAACTGCACACCTGTCCCCTTTCAGCAATTTGCCTCCTGTCTTCACCTCCCTCATCACTCTCCATGTACTTAACCTGTTCCCCCCTTAACTCTCTCTTGTGGTATTCTCTGATTGTTGTGGTGTTCTCGGTCCTACCCACTCGGTTGTGTCCTCTGGTTTGTATCCACTGTGTCGCACCTACTGTGTCGATTCTCTGCTTGTTTCTCTTGACCCCGATTCCCTGGACCCTGGTTCCCTGCCGGTAAGTTCGCCTTCTGACTGTTCTCCTGGTTTTGACCCCTGCCTATATGCAATAAACCTCTGATCCTTGCCCTTACTCCTGAACCTCCGTCGTATCCTGCATTTAGGTTCATCAGACTGTATCCTGACGCCATCTCTCTCTCTGCATTCCTCAGTTGCACATCCCTCCCGCAAATTTGGAATACAGTGTTGATTGGCTGTTCACTCGTGACGTATAACCAATTGGATAATGCTGCGGGCGGGACTACGGCAATGTTTTAAGACGCGGTGCCTTATGTTGTCTGCACTTAGGAGCGAGTGTAAATAAACATGGTGGAACGTGGCGCTCGCTCTGGCAAATGACTCATTGGATGGATCGAGGATCATTACAGTGTTTGCCCGTCTGCTACCATGCTGCAAAAACATGATAGGGTGACGACCGAGCCAAACACAAGCAGCTTTTTGTTTGCCGATCGCGTTTCAGTGAATGACATTTTGCAAATAAGTCGGTTTTTCATATTCTGGATATCTACTTATTTTACATCTCCTGTGAATTCTAGAGCCCCGACAAACCCCGTTATGTATTTTTTATGTCAACGTTACAGGGGGGTAAAATGTCTGAAGCGTGTGTGTGTATTCATATTCCCACAGATAAAGTTGCTGATGGAATAAGAAGTGAGGGTGAGATAATCTTAATGCATTCATCTGGTTTTGTCCTGTGGAAAGGTCATGACTTTCTAAAGAATGACTCATCCAAGCGAGTATGAGTAATGATAAAACCTTAGAAAATGAGAGAAAAACCCTTGTAGGAGGCGTAAAAACACACACACAGAGTGTTTTATATTGTATATTAAACCTGAACATTATCCAATCCTGAACATTATCATTATCCAAATAATTCATGAGTACTGCATCATCCAGCGGCTCTGTTAATAATGACTGTTGTCATGGGCAACCGCCATTGTCAGGCACAAACATGTGGATTCATTTCCCTCGCCTACATGCTGACGGTAACGCTAACCAGTGGCGCCATCTTGCGACGCCACTGATGAGAGTAGCTGATGTTCTACATGACAACAGATAAGGCACCGAGAGCACAGACACAACAACCACGTCAAATTATAATCTGAAAAGTATTACAGTATTCCAAGTATTCCAGTATTCCAGTATTCCAAAATTCCAATACGTATACACTTATATAATGTATATGTATAAGCACTTAATATACATACAAAGTGAAATCTTACAACATATCCATATACATATTGATATTCCTATTCATAACAAAGTGTACAAAACGTAGTTACAGGCGCAGGGGCATTAGGTGTTGCACTTGTATTTTAATTATTATTTTTCTTTATTATGGGCTTCAGCAGTCAGAGCTGCAAGTGAGTTCCATGCAATCATGGCTCGATGC
>NC_137204.1:23893540-23913540 GCF_960531495.2 Zeus faber | reverse complement strand
GAGATAAATACTTAAAATGCTCAATTACAATTACCATAATTATCATTATTGTTATGTTATTATTCATTATCATTATATAATTATCATTATATTATTATAAAAATGATATGTTTTTATATTACGTTATTATTACAAATACAATATGGTTTCAGGAATAGAATAGGGTTGCTTGGACCGCAGATAATGATGAAATAATAATCACAATAATCCAGGAAAAAATAATATTAAGAGCAACATATATTTATATATACAGTATATATAAATATTTCAGTCTGTTTGGTGTTTTTATTTTTTTGATATTACATTTTCTTAGAATGTACTGTACAAGTGTTGAACTCAGCTGAATCTGTGTCAACATGGTGGGTGAAGCCTTGCTTTTAATCGCTGAACCTTAAGGTGACACTTTGAGAGGTCATGCATACACACTGTGGTGTGTGAGTGTGTGTGTGTGTGTGTGTGTGTGTGTGTGTGTGTGTGTGTGTGTGTGTGTGTGTGTGTGTGTGTGTGTCTGTGTATGTGTGTGTGTGTGTGTGTGTGATTGTGCGTGTTGGTTATTCCTTTCACCTTCAGATCCCTATGGGATGTGTTGCTGCCGAGGCAGCAGCACACACACTGTCACCCTGTCACTCTCTGTCACAGAACTGAAACTGCTGAGTCAGCCTCTATGCCTCATTATGCTATATATATATATATATATATATATATATATATATATATATATATATATATATATATATATATATATATATATATATATATATATATATATATATATATATATATATATATATAGACAGATATATAACTTTAACCTAAAATGAAGATAAAGAAATTAAGGCATAAATTAAAAAGTCATTTAAAATTCTCTATTTAGGTTATATTCTTCCCTTTTTGAGAGAGAGCGACAGATAGAGAGAGAGAGAGAGAGAGAGAGAGAGAGAGAGAGAGAGAGAGAGAGAGAGAGAGACAGAGGGAGAGGGAGACAGAGATGAAAGTGCCACTGTCATCATCAATCAACAGTTGTAATAAGACTCGCGTTTTTTCCTGGCATACCACAATGTGAGATACTACGTGTCACACGGGAACTTTACGACTTTGATGCCAGACGTTTGGCAGCTGCTCTGTAAATCTACCATCACTGGTTACATCCTCTACACAAGCGGAGAGACAGGAACGCCCTGACAGGTGGAGTAGGTAGGTAAGGTAGGTAGGAAAAACGTTGACTTAATTAAAAGTACAAATATCCTGCCACAAAATTACTCTACAAAATGTTCAAGTACCACATTGACCTTTCTACTTAGGTAGGTAGGTATGGGGGTAGGTAGGTTCATGTAGGTAGGTATATACAGTAGATAGGTTTATAGGTAGGCTGGTATGACAAGCTGAATGGTATGGAGGAAGGTACTGTAGGCAGATACATTAGATAGTTGGGTAGGTAGGTAAATAGGTAGGTATATGCATAATATGTAGGTAGATAGGTAGGTATGGCAAGCTGTTATGGAGGTAGGGAGGCAGATACACAAGGTAGTTGGGTAGGTAGGTAGTTAGGTAGGTATGGCAAGCTGAATGATATGAAGGTAGGTAGCCAGATACAGTAGGTAGTTGGGTAGGTATGTAAATAGATAGGTATATACAGTATGTAGGTAGGTAGGTAGGTGGGCATGGCAAGCTGAATGTTATGGAGGTAGGTGGGCGGATACAGTAGGTAGTTGGGTAGGTAGGAAATTGGTAGGTATACGGTACATGTAGGTAGATAGGTAGGTAGGTAGATAGATAGGTAGGTAGGTAGGTAGGTAGGTAGGTAGATAGATAGGTAGATAGATAGGTAGATAGATAGGTAGGTAGGTAGGTAGATAGATAGGTAGGTAGGTAGGCAGGTAGATAGGTAGGTAGATAGATAGATAGGTAGGTAGGTAGGTAGGTAGGTAGATAGGTAGGTAGGTAGGTAGGTAGGTAGGTAGGTAGGTAGGTAGGTAGATAGATAGGTAGGTAGGTAGGTAGGTAGGTAGGTAGGTAGGTAGGTAGGTAGGTAGATAGATAGGTAGGTAGGTAGGTAGGTAGATAGATAGGTAGGTAGGTAGATAGATAGATAGGTAGGTAGGCAGGTAGGCAGGTAGATAGGTAGGTAGATAGATAGATAGGTAGGTAGGTAGGTAGATAGGTAGGTAGGTAGGTAGGGAGGTAGGTAGGTAGATAGGTAGGTAGGTAGGTAGGTAGGTAGGTATGGCAAGCCGAATATTATGGAGGTAGGTAGGCAGATACAGTAGGTGGTTGGGTAGGTAGGTAAAGAGGTAGGTATACGGTATATGTAGGTAGATAGGTAGGTCGCTGGGTATGAAGCCAAACTGATTTCCCTAAGTGAATATGCAAACATTTGTTAAAACAGAAATAGGATTTGGAAACAGGGCGTATGTCGGGGGGTTTCTCCACTCAGAAATAAAATAAATAAAACCACGTCAGTGAATGAGGCAGAATATGCAGGCTGAGCATCCACATCAAATTTAGCACGTTGCACACGGCATTCAGCACAGCCTGATGAGCACCAGCACGGTGCTACAGCGCTCACACCGACACTAATGACCCACACACACACACACACACACACACACACACACACACACACACACACACACACACACACACACATTTAATATATTTGCTGACAAAGCGACTCCCACGACTCCAATCCCGAAATTAGAGATCAGTGTGGGGATTGGGAGCTGTAGATCAGGGAACGGGACGTACAGAGCCCTATAGATCATAACTCGTGCAATGTCGGATAACATCACACACCAAAAATCTGACAAAGGGACACAGACGCCTGCATTCCCACTTTACGGCGACACGGGGCGAGGGAAGAACGATGAGGATGACGAAGGTAAAGTGCCTAGCGTGCACGGACGGAGAGATGGAAGGATAGACCGGAAACGAGAGAGAGGGATGGGGGGGAGATGAGGGGGACGATAGAACAGGAAAAGAGATTAGTGCAGGAATAATCGGAGGAAGTGGACACAGTTAGGATGTTGTTGTAGGAATTATCGCCGGGAGGGATTAGGTGCAGGCTACTGTGAGTCCTTCTTCCCGGGCAGGAAGAAGTGGAAAAAACACCTTGGTTACTTTGCCTCTTTCATTGCCAGTTTTTTGCCAATTTCTGCAACTCCACCGCGAGAAAAAAAAAAAAAAGCAACAACAAAACCGAGAAAAGTCTGCTTATTCCGTCGCAGGTTTTTTTTTTGAGAGAGAGAGAGCGAGAGAGAGAGAGAGAGAGAGAGAGAAAGTGAGAGAGACAGAGATGCGAGATCCGAAATCCGGGATTTCCGGGATGCAGCGAAATCCGGGATTTTTTGCGCACGAAAACTCCCCCCCCCCCAAAAAAAAAAAACGAATATCCTACGTTGTATTTCTTCTAAAGTGGAATGGGATGTTTGATCTTCCTCATATTTTGATAAAAGTATGTTTTTGAGACTCACTGTTTGTTGAGATGCAGATGTGGAAAAATGAAAAGATGTTAAGAAGTGAGAGTCAGCGTACTGAGCTGAAGTACAACATACTGTACGGTACAAACATTTTACACACTTCGGTATCACTCATAAGTGCCGGAAACAGGAAAAATTATAATATTTCGGGGGGGTCGGGTGCGTGAGGGTTGAACAAAACGTTTGCTTCGCTTTTTTTCTCCACCCCCCACACCCCCACCCCCCCGCCATGAACACTTTAAAATTGAATTAGCGATGAAGTATTAATACGAGCGCAAGGGTGGGGTTTTTCCGAGTGGATGCAGTCGGCGGTGGTGGTTAATGGGGTTGGGTGGGTGGGTGGGGGTAGCGTCCGCGTCTCTGAAGCGGGCGGGTGGGGGTTGGCGGGTGGAGGCTGTTTTCCCTTCCCTCTCTGTTTATCTGCTGAAGGCACAATGACACATTTCAGGCCGCGCACACGAGATGATCTGCACAGTGAAATAAATCCAGACTGGCAGTACACCGTGGCGTGTGTGTGTGTGTGTTGTGTGTGTGTGTGTGTGTGTGTGTGTGTGTGTGTGTGTGTGCGCACGCGCGCGTGTGTGTGTGTGTGTGTGTGTTTACCGCAGTGGTGGAATAAGTACTCCATAAGACCTTTTACTTCAGTACTTAAAAAGTGAATATAAAAGTATAGATATTATCAAAAAATAGATAAAAGTACATTTAAAATGATATATATTACAGATAAATGGATGAAAGTACATATAAAAGTATAGGTATTAAATTTAAATAGATAAAAGTACATTAAATGTATACAATATTATAAATAAATACATAAAAGTACATATAAAAGAATATATATTATAGATTAATAGTTAAAAGTACATATAAAAGCATAGCTATTAAGATAAATAGATTAAAGTACATATAAAAGTAAAGGAATTCAAGATAAATGGATAAAAGTACATATAAAAGTATAGCTATTATAGATGAAAAGATAAAAGTACATATTCAAGTATTTATTTGTTGTAAATAAATAGATAAAAAGATAGATATCTTTCTTGAAATGTAATGGAGAAAAAGTTGAAAGACTACAAAACTGAGTACTAATAAAAAAGATAACTCAGGTATGAAGTATTAAAAGTGCACCGAAATAAAAAATATATATTTACATTTAGTCATTTAGCAGATATAAATGATATATACGGATATATACATATATATATATACAGTGGTACCTTGATTTACGAGTGCACTAACATACAAGTTTTCCGAGTTACCAGCCGTCGTTCCGTCGATTCTTTTTATTGGTTTGCGAGCAAAAATGTGGGTTAGGAGGAGCGAGCTTCAGGTGCCGCGGCCGCCGCCGCTGGTCGGCGTGGCCAGCGAACGGGGCCAGCCTCCAGCCTCCAGCCTCCAGCGTCTCACTCCTTCACTTCACGCGGTGACCTGAGCGTGGGAGCATCTCTTTTGTCTTTTGTGCTCGCGTTTTGTGCTTTTTGTGCAGTCATTTTGCCCCCAAAAAAAAGTTTCTAACCATGGGTCCTGAGAAAGTACGTGCTGAGAAGAAGAAGAAGCGGATGATGTCGACTGAATTAAAGCATGAAGTCATGGAAACACATGAGCGATTCTCTTCGACATTCTCTTTTATTTTGTTTTATTAGGTTTTTATACAATATTTGTTATTTATATATACATTTTTCTAATTTAAAACATATAACAAAAAAAAAATTGGGGTGTTTTTTTGGGGGCCTGAACGGAATATTGGCATTTCAATTAATTTCAATGGGAAAATTGATTTGCAGATTGAATTACAAGGTCTGTCAGGGAAGGAATTAAACTCCAAAGTACCACTGTATATAAAATATAAAAAAAAATATATATATATAAATATATAAAAAAAAACATTCCATATTGTAATACGACGTGAAGACTTCATAATACAACATGAAGTAACCTCTTTCTCTCCAGATGAGTGCTCATGCGGATCCTCATTTGGCTCCGTTTCGTTATGTAAATCTTTCCTTTTTTTTACCAAAAATAACGCGAGTGAGTTAGAAATGGAGTAGAATAAGAAAAAACATCAAGAATAAAAAGGGCGTACTGTAGATATTTGCTTCAAACTACGGTGGAGTAAAACCGTCGAAAGTCTCGATGCTTTGACTTTCGTAATATTTTAGTGAAGGTGGGTTTTTGAGCGCAGGGCAGGTCAATGGAGATCAGGAAAAGAAGGAACATTTTGCTCCACGCAGCGACCACAGACACCGGTGGGGAAAGTGATTATATTATTATTGATGGATTGAACGTATACGGTCCAACATGGGACACTCTTCTGAGGGGAATTACATTTTCTGTTGGAAAAGAAGCACGATGACAAGAGAATCTGTCTCACCCCCGGAGAAGGTCGAATGAAAATAAAAATCGTATTTATTGATCTACAAGGTGCTGAGGTGGGAGTTTATGAAATAAATATAAATATTTTTCTGCAATATTTCTTATATGTATGTCTTACATTTATGTGTGTGTGTGTGTGTGTGTGTGTGTGTGTGTGTGTGTGTGTGCGTGTGTGTGTGTGTGTGTGTGTGGGATGGCTCCCCGATGATCAATGCCTTTAAATCCGTCAATAACCAATCTTCTGCTCACACTCTCACACACACACACACACACACACACACACACACACACACATCCGCATACACATAGACATAGACATACACATACACATATACATACACATACACATACACATACACATACACATACACATACACATACATATATACATACACATACACATACACAGAAAGAGAGAGAGAGAGATAAGGTCATTTTTTACGCCTTGGACCTTGGTAAATAATCGATTGTTTGAAGTGTTTACCTCAATTATGAAATTGAAATTAAAGTTAAATTTCCGGGTGAAATATTTATCCATCTATCTGTCTATCTGTCTATCTGTCTATCAGTCTATCTATCTATCTGTCTATCTATCTATCTATCAACTTTGTGTTTAACTTGTTGGTCCACTGACGATTTTTTTTTACAGTGTAAGTTGAATCCCATGAAACATACACAGCGCATTTCGTGGTATGTACCAGTGTATTAGCACTTTACAATAATTATTAGTCCCAAAAAAAATATATATATTTATACAACAAAGCCAAAACCAGCCCCCTCCCAGTGCCAGGCCGTGTGCGGGCGGCGCATGCACACGTTGCTCTCCTGCGCTGCCGTCCCTGTGCTGGGCCCAGGGGAAGCGGCTCCATCACATTAGTGAGCTCCTGCAGGTCACATGACCCGCACACATCTCCAGGAGCTCTAATTCCATTACATAATGCTCCTCCATTTGGGCCGTCCGAGAGCGTGCGTGTGCGCGCGCCCTGCTCTTTTAATTTACACTCTCTCTCCCTCCCTCCCTCGCTCGGTCTTTTGCTCTGCCCCTCCATGCCACTAAAGCCATATAGACATTACATGCCATTATGTTCCATCCTGGACCCAGATGGAGGAAAGCAACGGAGACAAGAACGCACTCAGCGCAACAACACGATGATATGCTCTGATGCCATCGTGGAAAAAAATATTTGTGTAGGAATCAAAGGAATATAGATATATATATATATATATATATATACAGTAATTATATATTTATATTAGTGTATAAGTATGAGTCTCTATTCTCTCATCTCTAAAGTTATAAAGTGGTAATCCATAAAACCGTCTGTGTTGGGTGGATTTCACTACACGTCCCAGAATTCCATTCAAACCTGCAACCTTTTCATTTTTATTTCAACATCCAGGTCCGCCATCGTCTTCGCTCTAATTCACTTTCTTTTCTCCATAGTCTTGCTCCTTCTGAGCGATTGATTTCCTCTGTTTTTTCTTTTTCTAGACCTCACCTACCCACGCTGCTTTGCCGAATTCACCGTGGCTGCCTTTCGTTCCTTCGCGCACGCCCGGTCAGTGCATTACTGCCGGGGAGAGGCGGCGGACCCCGCCACCAACGATGGAAGCGGAGTAAAGAGGAACACATGCGTAACAAAAAATACACTGAATGAAAGTGTGGTCGTGGGCGTGGTGTGGTTTAAGCGGCCACGCCTTTCTTGGGTCTAGGAAATTGGGCCCGGGATCAGAGGCGGCTGTACACCCGTTGCTCGTCAGAGCAATCAACGACCGACAGGTAAATCACCCATCCCCCCACACACACCAGGGGAGCCTCCGTCCTGACATGTGTCCATCTGCACAGATTTTTTTTTTATAGCGTAACAGCTAAAAGAAGTATTTTTAACTCACTCATCTTACGGGTTTTAAGTCAGTGGTCCAGTTGCTGGTCCCAACACTACACCACTAAAGGTTTCTTGCTGCATTGCTTGTGACAATCCCCCTCCCCCCCGCCCCACCTCCATCACCCCCCTCCATTACCTCACCCACCTTTCTTTATTCCTAACTCACGTGGCACGTTATCACCATGGCAACACCAAATGCTTCTTGCCATATGCCGCTTGACCATCAGGGTCAAAACAAACGGTGCCAATAGTTCCATTAGAGTGGGTCTCCATCCGGGTGGTGGCGTACCTCATTGGAGCGGGGTGATGGATACGCTGCGTAAATGGGCGCAGGCTCAAGTCGGGCTGTGATGGGTGACGTCCATACATCACTCTAATGGTCGATCGGCTCGATGACCGCTCTGAGAGGCGGCAGGATCAATGCACCAGGAGACGCGTGGTGCTGAGGTTCATGCCACGTAGGCGGAGACACGGGACGGAGGAAAAAGCCTGACGTACAGAGGTGTGGTCAAGTTCAGAAAATGAGGGAGGATGGGTGCGCAGGTGGGGGACGGGAAAGGCATTCGGACGTCGTCATCATGACAAAAAGTTCTATGGATGTTGTGGAAAAAAAACCAAACGTTATTTGAAGGAATATTTAATGTTCTCTTGTGACATGAATTTAATTGAACAGCCGTATCATCTGATGTATCATCTGATTGCAAGACTTTTTTTCTATATATTATTATATTATATATATTCTTTTTTTTTTTTTTAGGTTTGTAATGCATTGCCAATGTTGACGATGTTTTAGTTCATTTTTAGATTTATTGGATATTGCCAAAATGCTAAATTTAAATTTTTTATTTATTGACATTTTTCTCAGTATTTATTGCTATTGCCTATTGTTTTGATGTTTGCTGCTGTAATACCACAATTAGTATCTATATGAATACTTCATATCTAGCCTTCTATCCATCTATCTATGCATCTATCCATCGATCCGTCTATCCGTCTGTCCGTCTGTCCGTCTATCTATCTGTCTGTCTGTCTGTCTGTCTGTCTATCTATCTATCTATGTATCTATCTATCTATGTATCTATCTTTCTATCTATCTGTGTATCTATCTTTCTATCTATCTATGTATCTATCTATCTATCTATCTATCTATCTATGTATCTATCTTTCTATCTATGTATCTATCTTTCTATCTATCTATGTATCTATCTTTCTATCTATCCTTATATCCTTCTATATATCTGTCTGCCTGCCTGTCTGTCTGTCTGTCTGCCTGCCTGTCTGTCTGTCTGTCTGTCTGTCTGTCTGTCTGTCTGTCTGTCTGTCTGTCTGTTTTTATCTGTCTGTCTGTCTCCAATCCCTCTGTCTGTTTGTGCATCTGAGCCAAGAAACCTACAAAGTCTACACTTTGTAGAAAAACATTGTCTGGCAATGCCAGTACATTTGTAAGATGACAAAAAGAGGCATTTTTTGCTTTTTGATTTGTAGCTTTTTAAAGTCCAGCGGCCGATCATTTCCTCTTGATGTCGGAACACAAACAGAACCACGTCACCGTGATTTAAAATATCTAGTTCCAGGAAAGCGAGGCAGGTGCAGGAGAACTGATAAGAGCTCCTCAGATACAGGAAAATTTCATCGATATGAAATATACACCGCCAACCCTCTACTGTGGCATGATTAATTGCAGCACCAATCCACGAGTGAAAAAAGAGTTTCAACCTTGAAGCACTTTGGACTTTGATCTTAGTCTGGAGCACATTTATCTGTACGTTGCATTTTACCTCCATGTAACAAACACTAATTCTTTCCTTCTGGTCCCATCACACCTGAGCTGTCTTGATAAGGAATAAAGCAACTTATACACAATCACACACACGCGCACACACACATACATGCAAACACACACACGCGTGCACACACACACACACACACACACACACACACACACACACACATACACGCAAACACACACACACGCACACACACACATGCAAACACACACACACACACACGCGCATACACGCACACATGCACGCAGGCACGCAGGCACGCACACACACACACACACATTATCTTGAAATGAGGCCAATCACTCTGCTTTTTATAAATCACTATTAGAAATGCCAGTAAACTTTCCCATTACAAGCCATTGAAATGAATAGAGCAAATGTGACTAAATCCCTCTTACCCAAGTCACAAGTAAGTCTCAAGTCATTTTTCCTTGGGCAAGTCAAGTCCCTTTCCCCCCCAACATACTACAGTCTTACCTGCAGTATCCGCTCTTTATGAAGAGAAAAGACAAGGTATTAGTACCTGTCTAATAATCATATAATTGGCCTGTCTATCTAACCTGTTCAAAAAGTGTGACAATGAATTTTATTTGTATTATAATTATTGATAATCAATTAGATAAATGTAATCAAACAAAAAATGAATAACTTTATAAAATCTTATATATTTCTTAATTTCTTCTCAATCCAAAAAACGTTGCCTCCCCATCACTTTTAAACATTGAAATACTGACAGCCAGACGAAACATCAAACTTTGTTACACTCCGCTCCCGTCCGTCTGTCTGCCTGTTTGCAGAATATCTCAATAAGTTATGAACAGCTTTGCACAAATATATTTGACTGACTGAGAAATGGATGAATTTAATTTGTAAATTCGAGTCTTGGCACAGTCGCGGTGGCCATAATGATGGTATCTGATCTTACTGTGTGTGGTGTGCACTGCGAGTGCTGCTCGTTGAAAATAACGTCAGGTAGTGAGGAGTTTGATGGACAGGTTAGTCATCCAATCAGGACAATGCCCGGTGTGTGCGCTCGCGTACCCACTGACACTTGTAATGTGATAGAAAAAATGGATAGTCTGTTTATATTTTTAGCCAGATTGATGCTGACCCCGATTTTGGAGAGTCAAAGCCCACCGATCACCTATGTCTTGACCGATATCATGTCAGAAAGCGCAGAATTTTTTAATCAATTTGCGAAACATATATTTAAAACGTTTCTATATCTGAGAACATTTAACTTATAACCAAATAAATAAAAAAAATGTTTTTTATTTTTTCAGAGTTCCAGTGAACACATCACCTCTGAAACAAATCAGTTTTCCCAGTTTCCCATGAAGCATCCCCGATTACTGGGAGAACCGTGTCGGCGTCTAAACGCAAGCGTAAACAAACGTGGATAGATTTATAATGCCTAGTTGGACTCCTGCGATTGTTTTGATGAGTAACTTAAAAGTAGTTTAAAACTATACTTATTTAAACATCGGCTGCATAACCGCCGGTGACGAAATCGGTCGGGCGTCTCCACCGTTTCTATCACTATGTCGCCAATCAGTGGCGGAACTGCTTCACGTCAACATTTGACGTCGTTTGGGGTCAACGTGCTTTACGTTATCTGCACGTGGGAGCGGGTGAGACGAAAAAGGAAAAAACACCGTTCCTTTGTCTAAAACCTACTTACCTTCGAAACACCAACTTGTGTTTGATAAGGAAACCTCGCACGATGGCATCAGTCATGGATTACTACAAGTCTGCTGCCGAGCCGAGACGACATGAGGTGAGGGCGGTCTACCGAGCTCAAGCAAAGTACCTTTTTGTTTGCAGGCCACGTTCTACTTCGAGGTTTCAGTGAATGAAAGTGAACACGAACAAGTCATTCCGGTCATCATGTCTCGAGTCAGCTCACGAGTCTTCAACTTCCAAGTCCGGGTCGAGTCTCAAGTCGCTCATTTTTATATCAAGTCAAGTTGCGGAGTCGTCAAAACAGTGAGTCGAGGCGACTCGAGCCCAAGTCACAATGACTCGAATCCACATCTCTCGACACCTCACTTACCCATAAAACTCTATTTTACGACTGGTTGTGCTGTTATACTACAATAAACATTTTCGAGGCGTTCCACTGCTCCCATGATGCTCTACACCTCCACTGCAGCTGGCACGCTCTGCTGGCGCTGGACCAGCGTTTTGGATAAATGACACAATTAGCTTTGGCAAAGTTTCAATGATTCGTTCTTTATGAACTTCTTCAAAAAGAAGAAGAAAAGATAAAAGATAAGATAAATCTGTTAACGTGTATGTAATGATAATAATAATAATAATAATAATAATAATAATAATTATAATAATAATAATAATAATGCATTTTATTTATTTAGTGCTTCTCTCAGAACTGAAAGCACTGTACAATTACGTAAAAACAGATAATAAAAAACAACCCCACTTGAGGTCAAAAAACCCTAACCCAGTACAGTATAGTACAATAGTATCATAGAATTCTACCGCACGAGACTATGGAGGCACGTTATTTTAAATTTAATAAAGTAAATAGAGCTGGGGCAGTTAAACCTGAAGAAATAAGATGAAATAAGATAAGATCGTATTTTCCTGATACCTGTATAACCACCCGTAGAGCCTCTGGGCTCCACGGTCGTCCATCGTGTACCTCATTCCTGTCTTTCCGTTCCCTGGACACCAACCTTTTGCTGCAGCGATAACTCTGTCTTTCTTTGCCGTCCCTCTGTTTGCTGTACATTTGGTTCGTGTCCACGCTTCACGACCGAGCCGCCCGCGGCAGCGATTTGCGGCCGGAGAGCTCTCGCTCCGCGGCTCATGACACGGGGCGCGGCCCCCAGCTCGGAGGGAGCTCGGAGGAGCCGCTAATCAGCTCGATGGGAGCCATTTAAACTGATTGAGCTCCAGTCTCGCACTCGACCTCCATCCTGCACTGCCTGGAGATGGAGGATAGTGTGGGGTGAAGGACATGGAGGAAAAAAATGATTTGACGGAAAAGGCGTTTTGAAGAAGTGTTTTTGTAAAGATGAGCGTATATCTGAAATGGAGAATGACGGTGTGTAAACATAAATTTGGATGATTTTGACTCAACGGATTATGAGAATTACACTTGAAGTTACATTTCTATAGTTTTTAAATTCAAGTTTTACATTCCATTTTTTTACTTTCTGACTGGTGAAAAAGAATCATGAATGAGTTCCAAAAGAATCTGATTTTAAGATGATTTTGACAAAATTACTAAGTAAACACATTTGAATGAAAGATTATTATTATTATTATTATTATTATTATAATTAATATTATTATTATTATTATTATTATTATTATTATTATTATTATTATTATTAATAATAATAATAATAATAATAATAATAATATTATTATTATACATACACAGCACAGGCGCTCACTTTCCCATGTTAATCTGAATTATAAAATCATATAAATACAATCATACAATAATCTTTAGAGTCTGAGTGAAGCAAATAAAAATAAATATCTAACATCGAGGAGACCTGTTGGAATGGCTGAATGGATGGTGCGGAGGAAATGAACTGGGATGCTCCCAGCGTGTCAACGTAATGGAGAATTTAGATTGAAGCCTGCCCCGGGGTCACCCACGACCTTTGACCCGCGCGTCATATTTCACGCGCTCCGCCAAGGGGGATGTCGCGCCAGGAGAGGGCCTTTCACACGCCGAGACAGTGACGGATGGACGCACACACAAACACACCAGCGCACGTAGCGACTTCCCCCATTAACCGCACGGCGAGAGCCCCAGACGGGACAACGGGGGCCCTTTTCTGCCAAATAATGGAGAAATAAATAAAGTGAATAAATCAATCAATGATGTCGCCCCTGCGCCCGGTGGGTGCAGGAATTTTTCGGAGACATTTGAATTCAATTTAAGGGGCAGCGTTGGAAATGAAAACGGCAAAGCTCATAATAAGTGATGTACTTATTTAATGTGTACCTAGGATTTAATGTGTAGGTTTTGACCAAACTGCATGAATACGACTTCTTTGGCATTCAGTACAAAATTCCAGTGTCACAGCAAGAGTTCATTTGTACGCCATGAGTTCATTTTTTTATTCACGCAAAGCAATTTTATACGGCACATTTATTATTTCAGACAGTCGTCTACGCCATCCCACCTCAGTATTTTGCGTCCATTTACGGGTTGAGGAGATACGTTTTTAGGAAAAACACTGCATGCTGTATAACGTCAGGGTGTTATGTACTGAGTGTTACTTTATGTACTCTCCTGTACTGTATATTACATTTGGCCTTATTCTGCCGTACTCTGCTTTTACTGGTAAGTGAGAGAGTCCAAATCCCCCCGCCCTTAAAAAAAAAAAAAATGCTCCCAGCCTCTGAACTTCCATCACGCACATTTTAAAATACTCCCTTAAGATACACTCTGAAGAAAATGTCTGCGCAAAGCTATGACGGCACAACTGTGAGGCGCACTGTAACCTTGGCGGCATCCCATGCCAAGTTGGTATCAAGAGAATATAGATAGGAGGTATCAGTATCTGTAACAGTATTCAATGATTGGTTTCATCAAAAGCCTGCCCTAGATACAGTTGCATCTTGGATCAATGCTTTGGTTCCAGCGTGTTGCTGAGTGGATAAAGAAGACGCAGATTTTGGGAGTAGCATGACATGCAGTATCACACCCAGTATGGCATACAGTATCACATGCAGTATCACATGCTCTATTGTACTGTATAACATGCAGTATGACATGCAATATGACATGCAGTATGACATGCAGTTTGACATGCAGTATGACTTGCAATATGACATGCATTATGACAGGCGGCATAACATGTGGTATAATATGCGGTATGACATGCGATATGATATACAAATGACATGCAGTATGACGTGCAGTATAACATGCAGTATGACACGCAGTATGACGTGCAGTATGACGCGCAGTATGACGTGCAGTACGATGTGCAGTATGACGTGCAGTATAACATGCAGTATGACGTGCAGTATGATGTGCAGTATGACGTGCAGTATGACGTGCAGTATGACATGCAGTATGACATGCAGTATGACACGCAGTATGACGTGCAGTATAACATGCAGTATGACGTGCAATATAACATGCAGTATGACGTGCAGTATGACGTGCAGTATGACACGCAGTATGACACGCAGTATGACGTGCAGTATGACGTGCAGTATGATGTGCAGTATGACACGCAGTATGACACGCAGTATGACACGCAGTATGACACGCAGTATGACACGCAGTATGACGTGCAGTATGACGTGCAGTATGACGTGCAGTATGACGTGCAGTATGACGTGCAGTATGACACGCAGTATGACACGCAGTATGACACGCAGTATGACGTGCAGTATGGGGAGTGTGTGGGCAGATGGGCAGCCTGGCTGGGATGCAGTGTAACCTAAGGCTGGCAGGTAAATTTAGCCTGTGGCTGCTCTCAGCTCGCTACTCGACCTTGGCTCATGCTCCGTTCTCCTTCTTCATTCAGGATGGACAGGATGCAAGTAATTCAGCAGAAGTTGGTTGATAGAAATCTATTGTTTTCCACCCTGTTACACACAGCATATGTATGCAAACGTGCACAACTTCCTTTTTCGGAACGTGAGTTTTTGATACATGGGTTTATTGTTTTTTTTTAATGTTTTTTGTTTATTGGAATTTTTCAGGTTTATTGTATATTTTTTTAATTACTCTGTTATTATTGCCTGTTGTTTTTTTGATGTGCGGTGCTGGACATTGCGATGAAAAAAAACCTATTTATTTATCTATCTGTCTGTCTATATGTCTTTCTATCTGTCTGAAGTATGAAAAAAGGAAAACGGATTAATAAATAATATACATAAAGAAAGATTAAAGAATGTTTCTAAGGTGTCAGAGGATCCTAGATCCAAGGCAGCACCTCGTTGGTTGCTCACAGTTCACCAATAATTAATGCATCCACGCGCCGATGTACGGCGATACGCGCGTACTCGCAGACAAAAAAAAGCAAAAAAAAACAACACATTTCCCGCGTCATGCGTGCACGCAGCCGTATCCGGCACGAGCACAAGCACACGCGGCGGCTGAAACAGGACGTGCGCGCGCGTGGACGTGCACGTGCGCTCAGGTCCCCTGGAAATCTAGGACATTTTCTTGAGGAGCCCCCGCTCAGGCAGGCACACATAAGCATACTTTCGTACTCTTCCCTCTCCCTCCCTCCCTCTCTCTCTCTCTCTCTCTCTCTCCCTCCCTCCACCGCACAAACACACGGAAGCAGAGCTTTCTTTTCCCGACCGCCGCGCAGACTTGAATCTAGGGCAACACATTTACTCCCGTCAGAAGCGCACGTACGGGCCTGGGTGATGGATTATCCCGCTCGTTGGTTATCAGGGAGAGGTGATGAGCGGCGGCTCCGTAACGAGTGATAGGCCTCATTACTCAGCGGCCCCTCTGGGCTCATCATCTCGCCGACGGCGGCTCGGTCGCCGCGGCGGCGGCTCGGGGGCGGCAGGAGTCGGAGAAGCCGGGGGTCGGCCGGCCGTGGTGAACTCATCCTTTAAAAGATTCGGGAGTCGGGCGTCACTCTGGCAAGAGAGCGACTCCCCGAGAGTGACTTTGCAGAAGAGCAAAACGGCTGAACGGACGGAGGAAAGGTCTTTAACGGAATATGATTAGTGAAGGCTAAATAAAAGTGGAGAAATTGACGACATTTGTCATAATACACAATATCTATCCAATACATACATGTTGTGACCCATTTACACACTGTGCATTCCACCGAAATGAAAATATTTGGTGTACTGTACGTAGGTCATTTTTTGTGATTCTGGCTTATATGACAATTCAGGCCCCGTTTTTTTTCGGGGGCCTGATTTCACCAGCACACTTAAAAACACTACGGAATTTCTTTGTATTCTTTTATTTTACTTTTACTTTTCCGGGTTAGTTTCACCGAGATTCAGAACGTCTTTCACGAGAGAGGCTCGGCCAAGAAAGACGCCGACAATGTTACGGACCACGCCACATAGAAGACACAGCCCTTAGGGTATGAAACGGCGTTCGCACCGTGAAAACGGGGGATAACGATGCTCCGCGTCGCTTCCGTGGACCCACGGTTATGTGGAGGAAGTGGAACGAAGAAGGTAAAAAACCATTACGGCCGCTCGCTTCATAACCCCGAGTTTTGAGGAAATTACAGGGAAATAATGGGGATGAATGAGGGGAGTGAAATGTCGTGTGTTTTCCTCCCAGTGAATTCAGTTAATAAACCGACTAAAACAAAAGCCCAGCGCACAGGACAGCCAGGAATGTACCAGGAAAGGCCACAGCATCCGTGGGTTTTTATTTCTTTCTATTCACCAGATTTACTGCTCCTCTTGCGTTTTTCATCTCTTTTCGTTTTTTACTGGTGCTATATTTCACACTTTGTGCCGTGCTGCCTTCTCCTTCTTCCAATGTTCGCACCACCGGGACGTCGCCGCTCCGCTGCTTTTTTCGTCTGTCGTCGTGCGCGTGCGGCGTTCGCGCGCGCCATAATGACAAATCAGTCTAATTGAATCGACGGAAGAAGAAAAAGAAAACACGGAAAGAGCGGCGGAAACAACACGGGAGAGGTAAATAGAGAGACGCGCAGGCCGAGCACACAACTGTTGGGAGGATTCGTTCCAGGTCAGTGCATAACGCGGGAATTAGGGAGCCCCGGGCCGTGCTCTTTGAACATACTCCCACACAAACACGCGCGCACACACACACACACACACACACACGGACATGAAGGAGCATCCAAAAAGCGCATTCTGTCCATTAGCACGTCTTTCCAGCGTCCATTGTATAAAGTGCAGCCCTGAAGAAAGAAAGAGCATCAAGTCAAGTAGCGGCACACTGAGTTGAGATATCTGTCTGTCTGTGTGTCTGTCTGTCCATCTATCTATCCACCCGTCTGTCTGTATGTCTCTGTGTCTGTCCATCTATCTACCTGCTTTCCTGTTTTCCTCCAAATTGACCCCAAAATGCAATAAAAACTGTGAAAAGCAATGAGCCATGCAAGCCCGTTTGATAAGACCGAGTCTCTGGGACCTGGTGTCGGATAAGATTGAGCCCAAACTTCCACAGCTGTCCACACTCAGTGCAACAGTGCAACTAGGATCAGAGACAGCCGTCGTTAAACATTCCATAACGCTGATCATTTTCATGGAATAACAGTGAAGCTGAACTACGCTGCGGACCCCCGGCAACCTCTCAAAGGACCCCCCCCCCGGCAGTCCCCCAACCCCACTTTGAGAACCCCCCTTTGCCTCCGATGCGTGCGCTCGTGTCCTCTTCTCCCTTAACGTGGTTACGGTCCCGGGCGGAGATAGGATCCCTGCTGCCAGCGCGGCGGGTGGAGGACAGAGGGAGAGCGGCGGCGCCCAATCTGATTCACATCCAACGGAACTAATTAACAACCCCAGGACAATTAAGCTGTTTCCATCTCTCTGTCTGTCTGTCTGTCCGTCCGCTCGTCTGTCCGTCTATCTGTCTATCTACCTTTCTGTCTGTCCGTCCGTCCATCTGTCTGTCTATCAATCCGTTTGTCTTTCTGTCTATCCATCTGTCTGTCTATCACTCAATCGATCTATTTGTCTATCTGTCTATCTAACTGTCTATCTGTCTATCTATCTATTTATTTGTCTATCCGTCTGTTTATCTGTCCGTCCGTCTGTCTATCGATCTGTCTATCTGTCTAGCTGTCTATCTATCTGTTTATTTGTCTATCCATCTGTCTATCTAACTGTCTATCTGTCTGTCTATCTGTCTGTCTATCTAACTGTCTATCTGTCTGTCTATCAATCTATCTATCTATCTATCTATCTATCTATCTATCTATCTATCTATCTATCTATCTGTCTGTCTAGCTGTCTATCTATCTGTTTATCTAATTGTCTGTCTGTCTGTCTGTCTGTCTGTCACTCTCCTGTTTGTAAAATGTAAAACAGGGCTCACCCTGGCCTTGCCTTGTGAATGTATAACAGGATCTCTGGGGATTATCTCAGCATGTAAATATTAACAAATGGAGCCAGACATCTCATCCATGAAGGTCTCATACATTTCAACTCATCAAGTAGAATTAAGTATCACCTTGCACGGGAGTGTTAAAGTGATAGTTATCCATGTGAAGCTGTATTGTGTCGACTGATGGGACATTATAGCAAATTCTTTGGTTCAAAATGTTCGTTATTTGTATTTGTCCATTTGCAGCGCTGGAGGACTACGCATTGTGTTCAGCTACACTGTTGGTGCCCTGAAGATCGCCGATCGAAAGAATTACAAAAGCATTTCGATAAAATGCTCCCGAATTCTTGATCCATTTCTCGTCCCAGCGGAGCCGGTGGGTGCGGCGGCGGCGGTGGAGCGGACCTGTTTGTCCCGAGCGTCATGGGAACAAGTCGTGTGTAAAACTCATCCGTCTGGACAACCCGCCGCCCGCTAAAGCCCACGCTCACGCACGAGATCGGGGCGTCGGACGTGGCGGCGGACGCGGACGCGCGGATATAAATACCCATTTACGCCGAGGGCGCTCAGCCTACCGAGGAGGCGGAGGGGAGATCGTTCGCCTCCGACCTATTGTTACCCGTTGGGCGGGAGTTCCCCTCTGGTGTCCGTCGTGTTTGTACCGTCAGTGATCTGTGAAGCCGCCGCACGGTATATTTCGCCATCCTAAATAAATAGGAGCCCGGCTGAAACCCCTCATGTGAATGTGATTCCGGGAGAAGGGAATTCATTTGCAATGAAGCCGGTATTGGCGCCACTTGAGTCTTCAGTCTGCACGACTCAACAAGCATGCTCTGAACTCTATTATGTACTATGGTGTATACCCTGCAACGGTGGTTCTCAATGTGCGGTGCGGGGACCCCCGGGGGGTAGGGGGTCTGTCAAGATGTTCCAGGGGGTCCCCAGCGACATGATTAAGAGTTCAACTTCACCATTATTTCACTAACAAGACGTTTGTGGCGTTATAAAATGTACAAAAATGACTCTGTGGGTCCTAGTTTCACTGCTATCCACCTAAATATAGTACAGACAGGTATGGAGGTTTGGAATCAATTATATTTAACAGCACAAATCTTCTCAGACTGCGGATCCCAGAGACTGAATGTTCTCAAACGGACTACTGTACGTGGCCAAATGTGTCTGAAATTGAGGGTCCTTTATAGGAAAGCGGTTTGTGTCACAGCCGTATCTTTGCCAAGGGCGTGGCGGTGCCGAAATACCCCTTTTTACCTGCTCTGAATTCATGTGACTGAGGAGATTACTGTAATAAATGATGAAGCGGCGAACCTTTCAGGGAACAAATCCAGAGGGCACGATTCATTCCTGTTAACTTTACGTTGGACGCATTTACCGAGTCCGTGCTGAAACCACAAAGTTTTCGACAAAAGTGGGAACGGTGGGAGCGGCCTCTCTCTCTCCCTCTCTCTCTCTC
>NC_137204.1:23776040-23888540 GCF_960531495.2 Zeus faber | reverse complement strand
GTCCTCTGACCCTTGAAACGGTCTTTATTTTTGTAGTTTTCATTAATTACAGAAATTAATGTATTCATCTATATATATATATATATATGTGTGTGTGTGTGTGTGTGTGTGTGTGTGTGTGTGTGTGTGTGTGTGTGTGTGTGTGTGTGTGTGTGTGTAAACTGGTGTCTACAAACCATCGTCGTCTGTGTCTCTGGGGCGGAGGGCCCTGGAAACGTCACTTGGGTGGCGTGTGGTAAGCAGGGCTGCCGCAGCATGTTTTCTTTATTTTTTGGTTTGCGGTTACAGTATCACAATTTCATGAAAGTTATTTAAAATAATTGACTTGAGGATTAGCTTTCTGTTTGTGTCTATGGGAACTTATTCCCCCACCCATATTTTGCTATCCCATGGCATGTTTCTTGACAATAAAACAGATGTTTGAACCCATCACAGGTGACAAACAACTGTCTGTCTGTCTGTCTGTCTGTCTGTCTGTCTGTCTGTCTGTGTGCCCGTGTTGCCAGAATCTACAATCATGTTTCTCTTCAAATTTAAGGGGAAGTGCAGCTGATCTTAGAAATGTTGCACAAGACAGTCTGGCATGAGAGAGCATGTTTGTTCGTAAATGTGATTTATTGGAAAAAGCAATGTTAGGGCTTCAGACAATCAGTTTTTATTATTTATAATAAAAATGTATCATAAATAACATTATAATGAAATGTTAATGGGACATTTTAACAGAATTTAGACGGAGGGGGAGGGATGTTAATGCTGCTCCTTGGCCAGGTCACTCTTGAAAAAGAGATTTTAATCCCAATGACAATATATATTTTTTTACCTGGTTAAATTAAGGATATATATATATATATATATATATATATAGATATATATGCTGCGGTTGTTGCTGTTGTTTCTGTTGTTGCTGCTGTTGTTTCTACTGCTGTTGTTGTTTTTATAGTTGCCGCTGGTGTTGTTGTTTCTGTTGTTGCTGGTGTTGTTGCTGTTGTTTTTGTAGCTGTTTATGTTGTCGCTGCTGGTGTTGTTTCTGCTGTTCCAGAGAGTTCAAGTTCAAGTTTCCGTTGTTTCTGTTCATCTCGAACAGAAACAACAGTTCTGTTCGTCTCGACCCGTCCTGCTCAGCTAAGCTCTGTCATCCGCCATCGCCTCTCCACCTTCTGCCTTGCCCGCCGTCTTCATTCCCTTTCATCCCAACAATAAACCCCTTTTCATATTGCCTTATTCCATTATCTGTGTCTGAGTTTGGGTCCACCTTAACTGATTGTTACAAAAGGAGCTTATATCAAATCCAGAAATGAATGGATAGCAAAAAGAGAAAACGCATCCCATGTTTTTAGTCTTGAAAGGAGACAAGAAAATAATCGAATAAATGCCTTTATAACTGATAATACCGAAATGTTCGGACCATAAAATCATTTCTGAAGCTATCTATCAATTCTATTCTAAATTGTACTCTTCATCTAATTCAGAAGGGTTGGGTAGGGTAAGGTATTGTGGAAATAGTCTCGTAAGTCAAGGTAGCACTGGCCTATTTAGCAAAGGTAGGAAAAGGTGAGGGTTAGAATGGTGACGGATGTGTCATGGATGTGTAATGAATGACTGCTGACTGTAGGGACCGTAATGTATATGGAAAGCGATATTGTGAATGTAGAATGGGAATGATTCAATAAGAGTGTAGGGACTGGAATTCATGTTTGATAGCTGTAATAACTGTGCGATGCCTGTAATAAGGGTGTACCGTAATGGATGTGTAGCGAGTATACATAATTGTGTCATAGGCTTGAAAATAAAATATCCTGCAGATCTTTCATTCAGGCCTGTCGGAGTCCTGCATGTTTGAAGCTGTGAGATCCATTTGTGTTGGGAGGCTTTCCGCTGTGCACTGGACCTGCCTGGGACTGGACTCCAGACCCGCCACGGTGAGTTGTGTGATGGAATGTTGTGCGAAACGTGCGACAAGTTGTGTATGTAAGTGCTGTCGGAGCCAAACTGCCATCGCTGTGTATTGCCTTTCTGCGATGTAGTGTTTGTGACACTGTGTGCATGTAATGATGGAAGCTATAAATGTGCAGGGCAGTATGGCTGCGTGGGTGGGTTGGTGGTGTGCTGATGGGGTTTTAAATGGATGCTGGTGAAGATGGAGGTTTTCTGGACAACGTGGCTATTACTAAGAGGTCCATTAAGTTTTAGTTTTTTTTCTGAAAAGCTGAGATGATTGACCATTGCTTGAGTGGTTTGTGATGTAGTTGTGTGGTGGAGGAGCTGTGCTTGATGCTGTGACTTACTGATGGTGTTCTGCGAGGACATGTGGAAACAACTGGAACGACGGCAAGTTCATCATTGGAGGAAATAGGAGAGTGAGAATCCTGGGGAGGAAAAATGGGGGGGAAGAGGAAAGGTGGGGTTGGGAGGAAGGTTGAGGAGTGGTGGAAGGGGGACGTGAGAGTGTCCCCCTCATGCACCGTTCTTTTTTTGGTTCAATTCGGTAACTCAGATGCACGGGGACGCGCAGCGGAGTCGCCTATAGGAAGCGCCCTCCCTGCACACACATGCGCGCGCACAGATAATTCACGGTGAGATTATGATTTAAATTGTTCTTAAAATTAGGAGATTTTAGTGTAAAATATAATGATATCAACAGCTCATTCTCTCTTCTGCAGGGAACATCCAAAAGACTGGATGTTAAAAGAGGAGGTGGACAGGGCTGTTCAAGCGCTCCTCTTCTCTAATTCATTTTAGTTGTGGACTGTTGATCTCTTGAAAGAATAGTTTGGATATGGAACCCTTACTGTAGATGTGTTTGGTAATCTGCTGGCAATAACCCAGTAGGCAGGCGATAGCACCATCTTTCTCAAGAGGTCAGGGCACATTCCTCTAGGCAGTGGTGGCTGCTGCTGATATTGGAAGGGAGGACTCAATAAAAGTCGAATATACTGAATGTCAGTCAGTGAGTGCCATTTCAGGGCCTATACGTGTTGGTCAATGTTCAACATGTTTAAGTATTCCACCTTGTTCATGTTGACACTAATGCTATAACTTGCCACTTTATTCTAAATTCTGCCACGTACACAGATTTTTTTTTTCCTCCCTGCGTTCACTAAGAGATCCACCCGCGGGTTTGTCGTTCGTTGTGAACGACTCGAAACGAAGGACTCATCGGTCGGAAGTCACCCCGTCACATTTTTGGTCTTCCCTTTGTTTTTAGGTTTTTGTGTGTATACTGCATCTCTGATGTTTTTGCGATTTGGGTTGTCGCGCTGCTAATGATGTCTGAATGTTTTTCTAATGCTCTTTGTAATGTTTGCTATATTTCATTAAAATACATGATAATAATAATAATAATAATAATAATAACAATAATAATAATTATGATAACAACAATGATGATAATCATAAAGATCATATTATTATTATAATTATAATTATTATTATTAATAATAATAATAATAATAATAATAATAATAACATTAATAATAATAATACAGATAATGATACTAATAATAACATCAATACGAATAGTAACAATAATAATAATAATAGTAATGATAATGCAGATAATTATATTAATAATAATAATAACAATGATGATGATAATAATAATAACAGTAATCAAATAATACATATATAATTTATATAATAAATCAATTTTGAGCTGTGTTTTTTTGATGTGGGGGGTTGCTTCGGTGCTTCCTGGTTCGGGTGAACATTATTACTTTCACTTTCCATCTGACTCGCCGGGGACGTGCGCGGCATTTTTCCAAGGTAATGCAATGAACACTTCACACACCGCACAGAGTGAGCGGGTGATAATAACACCCGGTGTATTATTCACCCTCTTATCAATACACCGTGTATTATTCACCCTCTCACACTGTGCGGTTGTGCACTGATCGTCTAAGAAACGCGAAGCATGTTTTGAACAGCGGTCGAAATGTTTGGCGTCGTGGTTTCATTCAGGTTTCTTCTGAATCCCGGCGCCTGGAGGCGGAGATGGAGCGCGGATCAAATCACGGAGTTGCTGCTGTGAACGTGATGTGAACGTGATGTGAACGTGATGTGTTTTTGGGAGAAGGGGAGAAGTTTGTCGTGAGCTGGGCGGGATGACGTCATGTCATTGCCACTATTAACCCTTCAAACAGTAGAGCAGCAGGAAACGTCTCAGCATCAAGTTCCGGGGGTGTCGTGAATGCTTCCTGGTCTCCCAGTTTTTATATTTGTTTTCATGTTTTATTTTCATCCCGTCATTTCCTCATGTCATTTCAGATCCTGCCGCTCCCTTTTGCTTTGCAGTCGCTCCCTTCCCTCCACCTGGCTTTCCCCCGCCTGCAGCTCATTCCCTCCTTAGTCCCTCAGTGCGTATATATATATATATATATATATATATATATATATATATATATATATATATATATACTGCATATGTATATACAGTATATGTGTGTGTGTGTGTGTGTGTGTGTGTGTCATTCATTTGAGAGCATCTGTACTGTATAGATAGTTGAGAAATCATAAAAAATAGTAGAGCAAAACAGTCATGCCCTGCCTGTTTCCCTGCACCCTGATTCTCTGCCTGTTTCCCTGCACCCTGATTCTCTGCCTGTTTCCCTGCACCCTGATTCTCTGCCTGTTTCCCTGCACCCTGATTCTCTGCTTGATTCCCTGCACCCTGATTCTCTGCCTGATTCCCTGGACCCTGATGCCCTGCCTGTTTCCCTGCACCCTGATTCTCTGCCTGTTTCCCTGCACCCTGATGCCCTGCCTGTTTCCCTGCACCCTGATTCTCTGCCTGTTTCCCTGCACCCTGATGCCCTGCCTGTTTCCCTGCACCCCGATTCTCTGCCTGTTTCCCTGCACCCTGATTCTCTGCCTGTTTCCCTGCACCCTGATGCCCTGCCCTGATTCCCTGGACCCTCATTCTCTGCCTGATTCCCCGGAGCATGATAGTTGCCTGTTCCCTTCTGGATAAGCTTTTCTTTTCTGACTGATTTCGACCCGTCTTTTTTTTGGAATAAACCTTGTGGACTTTGACTTCTCACTGGAGAGAGTGAAAACACATCCTGGTACTTTAGGAGTACTTTTGGAGCACAACTGGGAGCGTAAACATCAAGCAGGTTGACCAGAATGAAGAGTGACACCAGAACGGAGTCAGAAACAACCTTTGTCTTTGACAGAGCACGACATATAGTTCAAAGTGCACTTTCATGATAGTCAGCTTGTCTTTATTACACCCTAAATGAAGTTATAAAAACCATCACCATCCCGGTGGAAACAAACACAGTGAGTGATTTCCTTCTGCTTTCTGCTCACAGTAAACTGAGGAGGCCAGCAGCCCCTTGCCACCTCAAACTGGAATAAGCAGGTAGAAAAACAAGACATAAACACATGTTGAACATCAGTGTGCCAGTAATACCATGTGATGGTATGTTGGTGTCTTCATGTCAAAGTCTGCAGTCAACCATGAATGTGTCTGAGGAGAGAGAGGAGGGCTGTCCGACCTCTACAAGAACCCTGCCCGGGGAACATGGCAGCCCGAGCAAAGCTAAAAGGTAACCTGAGGATTTCTGACTGTCTGGGACTGTTGTCCATTTCAGAGCTTAGCAGTGATGTCACTACACATTCATTAGTCTGAGGAAATGTGTGTGTGTGTGTGTGTGTGTGTGTGTGTGTGTGTGTGTGTGTGTGTGTGTGTGTGTGTGTGTGTGTGTGTGTCTGTGTGTCTGTGTGTGTCTGTGTGTGTGTGTGTGTGGTTGAAGCCCAGGGCAGGAGAGTCCAGAGGGTCCAGCACCTAGTGGGGTCTCAATAAAGAGTGACTGGTCTATGGATCATCCTATTGGCTTAAAAGATGCCCCCCCCTACAATAAGAAGAGGTAAGAGTTTTAGACATATGATGGAAACAGAGGAGATGGTTGTTATCAGACTCTATTTTCAGGGCCCTCTGACACAGAGACATAAGCGATGGGGTTGAATACACACCAGTTTATTGTAGCGAGTGGGATAGGTGTAATAAGCACAGAGCAGATTGACAATATGTCTTGGACATATGTAGCTAGGACAGGTGTAGCTGCTCAAACCACACCACCCCCACACCACACATGGTAACTTGCCTGGTCAGGAGCAGGCTAGTAAGAGGACCAAAGAAAATCAAAAAGCAGAGGTGAGGATTTGTCAAATAGATGATAAAATACAGCAGCTAAACATCCTCAAATCCTAACTTCCTGATGGTGGTTATTGTTTATCTGGCAGCTTCCATCAGGTGAGAGCAGACTGTCCTGAACCCAGCTCGGACTCCTTGAAGAGTGACTGGTCTATGGATCATCCTATTGGCTTCAGAGATGGGCGCCCCTCCAATAAGAAGAGGTAAGAGTTTTAAACAGATGATGGAAACAGTAGAGATGGTTGTTATCAGACTCTACTGAGCAGAGGGAACAAGTCAGAAGGAAATGAATAGGTCGGAACCTTCAAACTTTTTTTTTATGGTCTTCTCTCCAAAGATCACATTGTAGAACGCACAGTGATGTCCACCTGAGGGTTATTCCCTAAAGGTCACTTATGCTGTAAATGAGGCTAAATCCCACAACCTGGATTATTTCTAGTATGAGCAGGTTCCTTAGATCCTGCTTCTTTAGATAACATGCCGTTTATGGTACCACAGCAACAAATGCCTTCGAGCTAGCCTGGTTACCATGGTGTGGCAGTTTCGCCTGCCACATGCCACTCGAGTGCCATTTTCAGGGCCCTCCGACACAGACACAGGCCAAGGGGTTGAAAACAGACCAATTTATTGTAGCCAGTGGGCTAGGTGGAACAAGTGCTGAGCAGATAGACAATGTCTTAACAAAGGCTCCGCCCCTTTGTGTGTTTGTGGGGAAGGGGATTTTACCTGTGGCTCGTTCCTTACTCTAACGAGCAACAGGGATACAGCCACACTGATCCCGGGACCAATTACTTTGACCCAGGACAGGTGTGGCTGCTCAAACCACACCACCCCCACACCACACATGGTAACTCGCATGGTCAGGAGCAGGCTAGTTTGAGAACCAAAGAAAATCAAGAAGCAGAGGTGAGGGTTTATCAAATAGATGATAAAATACAGCAGCTAAACATCCTCAAATCCTAACTTCCTGATGGTGATTATTGTTTATCTGGCAGCTTCCATCAGGTGAGAGCAGACTGTCCTGAACCCAGCTGTGTCTCCTTGAAGAGTGACTGGTCTATGGATCATCCTATTGGCTTCAAAGATGGCCACCCCTCTAATAAGAAGAGGTAAGAGTTTAAAACAGAGAATGGAAACAGAGGAGATGGTTGTTATCAGACTCTACTGAGCAGAGGGAACAAATCAGAAGGAAATTAATTGGTCGGAACCTTCAAACTGTTTTTCTATGGTCTTCTCTCGAAACATCACATTCAAGAATGCACAGTGATGTTCAACTGAGAGTTATTACCTCAAGGTCACTTATGCTGTACACCACACTGGTCCTGGGACCAATTACCTAGACCCAGGACAGGTGTCGCTGCTCAAACCACACCACACACGGTAACTTTCCTGGTCAGGAGGAGGCTAGTTTGAGGACCAAAGAAAATCAAGAAGCAGAGGTGAGGGTTTATCAAATAGATGATAAAATACAGCAGCTAAACATCCTCAAATCCTAACTTCCTGATGGTGGTTATTGTTTATCTTGCAGCTTCCATCAGGTGAGAGCAGACTGTCCTGAACCCAGCTCGGACTCCTTGAAGAGTGACTGGTCTATGGATCATCCTATTGGCTTCAGAGATGGGCGCCCCTCCAAGAAGAAGAGGTAAGAGTTTTAAACAGATGATGGAAACAGTAGAGATGGTTGTTATCAGACTCTACTGAGCAGAGGGAACAAGTCAGAAGGAAATGAATAGGTCGGAACCTTCAAACTTTTTTTTTATGGTCTTCTCTCCAAACATCACATTGTAGAACGCACAGTGATGTCCACCTGAGGGTTATTCCCTAAAGGTCACTTACGCTGTAAGTGAGGCTAAATCCCACAACCTGGATTATTACCAGTATGAAAGAAGAAGAAGAAGAAACAGTCTTTATTTGTCACGCAACACACCACACTACAACACATGCTTGCACACACACACACACATGCACATGCTTTGATGGTGGCCGGTGAAATGGATCCTCTGCATTTGACCCATCCTGGCTTGTCCTTCCTCCGGGGGCACAGCCGGGAGCAGTGGGCAGCATACGTAGACTCGCCCAGGGACCAGGTGATAAGTGTCCATCACTGGTCAGACGATGATGGGTGCATGTTTTTGGTGGGGGTCCTTACTGACGTGAGGTGGAGGAAACCCCATGTGAGCACGGGGAGAACATGCAAACTCCACACAGAAAGGCTCCTATTTGGGAGATAACCCGCCGGAGCACGGTGCCAACAGCGCCCCAGGCGGGAATCGAACCCAGGACCTTCTTGCTGTGAGGCAGCAGTGCAATGCACCGTGCCACCCATATGAGCAGGTTCCATATGAGCAGGTTCCTTAGATCCCGCTCTTTAGATAAAATGCTGTTTATGGTACCACAGCAACAAATACCTTCGAGCTAGCCTGGTTAACATGGTTTGGCAGTTTCGCCTGCCACATGCCACTCGAGTGCCATTTTCAAGGCCCTTCAACACAGACCCAGGCCAAGGGGTTGAAAACAGATCAATTTATTGTGGCCAGTGGGCTAGGTGGAACAAGTGCAGAGCAGATAGACAATGTCTTAACAAAGGCTCCTCCCCTTTGTGTGTGTGTGGGGATGGGGATTTTACCTGTGGCTCGTTCCTTACTCTAACGAGCAACAGGCATACAGCCACACTGATCCCGGGACCAATTACTTTGACCCAGGACAGATGTGGCTGCTCAAACCACACCACACCCACACCACACATGGTAACTTGCATGGTCAGGAGCAGGCTAGTTTGAGGACCAAAGAAAATCAAGATGCAGAGGTGAGGGTTTATCAAATAGATGATAAAATACAGCAGCTAAACATCCTCAAATCCTAACTTCCTGATGGTGGTTATTGTTTATCTGGCAGCTTCCATCAGGTGAGAGCAGACTGTCCTGAACCCAGCTGTGTCTCCTTGAAGAGTGACTGGTCTATGGATCATCCTATTGGCTTCAGAGATGGGCGCCCCTCCAATAAGAAGAGGTAAGAGTTTTAAACAGATGATGGAAACAGTAGAGATGGTTGTTATCAGACTCTACTGAGCAGAGGGAACAAGTCAGAAGGAATTGAATAGGTCGGAACTTTCAAACTTTTTTTTTATGGTCTTCTCTCCAAACATCACATTGTAGAACGCACAGTGATGTCCACCTGAGGGTTATTCCCTAAAGGTCACTTACGCTGTAAGTGAGGCTAAATCACACAATCCGGATTATTACTAGTATGAGCAGGTTCCTTAGATCCCGCTTCTTTAGATAACATGCCGTTTATGGTACCACAGCAACAAATGCCCTCGAGCTAGCTTGGTTACCATGGTTTGGCAGTTTCGCCTGCCACATGCCACTCGAGGGCCATTTTCAGGGCCCTCCGACACAGACACAGGCCAAGGGGTTGAAAACAGACCAATTTATTGTAGCCAGTGGGCTAGGTGGAACAAGTGCAGAGCAGATAGACAATGTCTTAACAAAGGCTCCTCTCCTTTGTGTGTGTGTGGGGATGGGGATTTTACCTGTGGCTCGTTCCTTACTCTAACGAGCAACAGGCATACAGCCACACTGATCCCAGGACAAATTACGTTGATCCAGGACAGGTGTGGCTGCTCAAACCACACCACCCCCACACCATACATTTTAACTTGCCTGGTCAGGAGCAGGCAAGTTGTTTCCTTTGCTCTACTGTGCAGAGGAAACAAGTAAGAAGGAAATTAAGAGGCCGAAACCTTCAAACTTTTTTTTTTTATGGTCTTCTCTCCAAACATCATATTCAAGAACGCACGGTGATGATTACCTGAGGGTTCCCTAAAGGTCACTTATGCTGTAAGTGATGCTAAATTCTGCAATTTTTTTTATTCCTGGTATGAGCAGGTTCCTTATATCCCATGACTCTAAAAAACATGCTGTCTAGGGTACCACAGCCTTTGAGCTAGTGTGGTTACCATGGTGTGGCATTTTTGCCTGCCACCCGCCACTTCGGTGCCATTTTCAAGGCCCTCCGACACAGGCGATGGGGTTGGGAACACACCGGTTTAGCTAGGTGGAATAAGCACAGAGCAGATAGACAATATGTCTTGACAAGGGCTCCTCCCCTGTGTGGGGGTGTGTGTGTGCACAACAGCTAAACATCCTAAAATCCTAACTTCCTGATGGTGATTTATCTACTATCTATTTATCAAGCAGCTTCCATCAGGTGAGAGCAGACTGTCCTGAACCCAGCTGTGTCTCCTTGAAGAGTGACTGGTCTATGGATCATCCTATTGGCTTAAAAGATGGCCACCCCTCCAATAAAAAGAGGTAAGAGTTTTAAAAACAGATGAAGGAAACAGAGGAGATGGTTGTTATCAGACTCTACTGAGCAGAGGGAACAAGTCAGAAGGAAATTAATTGGTCGGAACTAGCCGTTGGGAGAATCGTGAGATTTCCGAATATCCGTCAGAACGCAGCGCAGCTGCACTGTTGATCGGTGGTCCGAGTTTCGAATCGGCTGGGTGAGCGACAGTTAGGCAGGCGGGGCGCAACAAAGGTAAACCCCCATCATCAACAGGGAAGGGTTTTGTTGCCCTTTTTCCAAAAATTGTGAATATCGGTGTGCGTAGGTAGACAATAAAGTAATTACTACTTGAACATTAAATTAACACGTCGTATCTATGTATGTGACACTGGGCATTTGTGCAGAACATTCCGAATGTCTAAAATAAAATGGTGGGGCTGGGGGTGCATGATTGACACCTCTAAGATTGCCTGTCAGTTTTGAAGAACGCAATTAGTTAATACCGCCTTTGCTTTCATTGATTGGAGTACAACTGAGCAAACAGCTAAATTTATTGTGAACCACAACGAAATAGAGAGGAAAATTGTCAAACAGCCAAGGTTAGCACCATATCATAAGGGGTGGAGTGTGAATATGTATTTGGGAACAGTACCTGCTTGGTGGGCCGTTCTGTGTATCAAAGTCCCGTGCCATCGGAACCTTCAAACTGTGTTGATTTATCATCAGAACATCACATCCAAGAGTGTGTTTTTCGAGAAGACAGCACCTGTGTGTGTGTGTGTGTGTGTGTGTGTGTGTGTGTGTGTGTGTGTGTGTGTGTGTGTGTGTGTGTGTGTGTTCTCCACAGAGACCAGCAGAGGTCACAGGTCACCAGTGGTTTGTCTGGACAGCAGCATCAAACAGACCTGGACTCCTTATTCCTGGTGTGTAAATGTCCAACACGCTCCAAATGACATGAAGCAGGATGTGTTGTGGTGCTGATGGTCTCCATGCTTCCACGTTAGGCCAGTGGGATGTGAATCCAGGACAGTAAGGTTCTCAATGATGTTCTTCTGTTCCAGCTGCTGGAGGACAACATGGTCACCTTTGTGCAGCAGGAGCTGAAGAGGCTCAAGAAGGTTCTGAGTCCAGATGACCCACAATGCTCGGAGAGCCAGAGGGAGAAAGAGGATGATGAGGTGGACGGTGAGGATGAGGAGCAGAGGAGGAGCGCCAGAGAGGGGGTTCTGAAGATCACACTGCACTTCCTGAGGAGGATGAAGCAGGAGGATCTGGCTGACTCTCTCGAGAGCAGTAAGAGACAGATTCACACATTTAAAGAGACATTCCACTCTGGCTCTCTGCTTTATTATGTCAATGAATTAAACAAGACCTCAAGCAGCTCTCTACACCAAGAAAGCCCAGAGAGTTTAGGGGACACTATAGGAGTTAGGAGACAGGCTAGGACAGGGGTCGGTAATTAATTTTGGCGACGGGCGGTGTTGATAGGCGGGCTGGTAAAACAGTCAGTTGGCCTTTGGCCTCGTAAGCATGTATATGGATATTTTTTTAAAACACATTTTTCCGTCTCGGCCACACGGCGAACACAGTGGAAACAAGCAAGTTGACATTAGAAGCATTCAAGAAGCTCTTACTCGTCCACAGGAATATAGGAAGAGTTTTGAAAGTCTCTACCCTGGAAGGCGTTTTCCAAATGCTTTATTTCCAATAACCTAAAACACTGATTTTGTGTGGATGAAGGCCAAATGCAGATAAAATACATTAAAAAAAAAATCCATTTCAATGTAGTTTATGAAGCTGTCCATATTTTATTGTTATTACTTAACTAGTTATTTATTTAAGACTATAAATTTTTTTCTCAGCCCATTTAAAGGGCCCCAGCTTCCTCGACTATTGTTTGATTAATTCAACGCTTTAATTAATAATTTGAATTAAAGTTAGGTTTTTTAATTGAAATTAACAAAATCAAAGTGGCTTTGTTATTCCATTGCTGCTGTGAGTTAATTAGGCCTAATAGCACATAATCACCACCATCCATGACATTGTAAATGTGCCTCTAAAATGAAGCCCATCACATGCTCAGGTATGGCTGTTGGTTAGGTAACTGCCTTATTAACATCAGAATATATTTTTATATTGTTACGTCTTTGTCTAAATGATAAAAAAAAAAAAAAAAAAAAATTGTTCAAAGGGAACATTGCCAAATTTATTTAGGCCACCAAACAATACCAGTCCGGGAGCCGGATTTGGTATTTGGGGCCCTGTTTGCCGATCCCCGGTCAAGGAGGTAGGGGAGAGTCCATGAGACGGTGTAGGTCCTAGGAGACAGTCTAAAAGACAGTCAAGTGGCTAGAAGACCATCTAGGAGGTCGGAAGCAGTCCAGGAGACTGAGCTTTTCTACCCAATGGTTCCACATTGGACTGCACACACAGCATGGTGATGGGAGGTTAACACATTAGCAGGAAATACTAACAATAATAATGACATTATTCTCATTGACTTTAACATCGACTCATTGATGTCCTCTGTTGTTTGTTCATTCAGTAAATCTTGCTCAGGTCTTCCGACATGAACTGAAGTCTAAGCTGAAGAAGAAGTTCCATTGTTTGTTTGAGGGAATTGCCAAAGCAGGACAGCCAACACCTCTGAATCAGATCTACACAGAGCTCTACATCACGGAGGGAAGTAGTGCAGAGGTCAACCAGGAACATGAGGTCCGACTGATTGAAGCAGCTTCCAGGAAACCAGTGACAGAAGAAACAACAATCAGATGTCAAGACATCTTCAAACCCTTACCTGGACAAGATCAATCAATAAGAACACTGGTGACAACGGGAGTGGCTGGCATTGGTAAAACAGTCTTAACATACAAGTTCACATTGGACTGGGCTGAAGACAAAGTCAACCAGGACATACACTTCACATTTCCATTCACCTTCAGAGAGCTGAATTTGCTGAAAGGGAAACAGTTCAGTTTGGTGGAACTTATTCATCACTTCTTTATTGAAACCAAAGAATCAGGAATCTGCAGCTTCGACAAGTTCCAAGTTGTGTTCATCTTGGACGGTCTGGATGAATGTCGACTTCCTCTGGACTTCCAGAACAATAAGATATGGACTGATGTCACAGCGTCCACCTCAGTGGACGTTCTATTGACAAACCTCATCAAGGGCAACCTGCTTCCCTCTGCTCGCCTCTGGATAACTACACGACCTGCAGCAGCCAATCAGATCCCTCCTGAGTGTGTGGACATGGCAACAGAGGTGAGAGGCTTCAGAGACCCACAGAAGGAGGAATACTTCAGGAAGAGATTCACAGAGGAGGAGCAGGCTAACACCATGATCTCCCACATCAAGACATCACGTAGCGTGTACATCATGTGTCACATCCCAGTCTTCTGTTGGATCACTGCCACCGTTCTGGATCACGTCCTGAAAACAGCCCAGAGAGGAGAGATGCCCAAGACCCTGACTGAGATGTACATCCACTTTCTGCTGGTTCAGTCCATACAGGGGAATGTCAAGTATCATGGGAGATCTGGGACAGATCCACACTGGAATACAGAGAGCAAGAATATCATTCTGTCCCTGGGAAAATTGGCTTTTGACCAGCTGGAGAAAGGAAACCTGATCTTCTATGAAGAAGACCTGGCAGAGTGTGGCATTGATGTCAGAGCAGCCTCAGTGTACTCAGGAGTCTTCACCCAGATCTTTAAAGAGGAGTGTGGGCTTTACCAGGACAAGGTGTTCTGCTTTGTCCATCTGAGCATTCAGGAATTTCTGGCTGCTGTACATGTCTTTCTGACATTCACCAGCACTGGCGTCAATCTACTGTCAGAACCACAACCAACATCAAAGTCTTCTAAGGGCACAAAGAAACCTAACTTAGAATCCCTCTACCAGAGTGCTGTGGACAAGGCCTTGCAGAGTGTCAATGGACACCTGGACTTGTTCCTTCGCTTCCTATTGGGACTTTCTCTGGAGACCAATCAGCTGCTCCTACGAGGCTTGCTGGAACAAACACGAAGTATCCCAGTGACCAATCAGGAAATAGTGCGTTACATCAAGAAGAAGTTGAGCAAGCATCTCACTCCGGAAAGAAGCATCAACCTGTTCCACTGTCTAAATGAGCTTCATGACCGTTCTCTAGTGGACGAGATCCAACTTCACCTGAGATCAGGAAGTCTCTCCACAGTGAAATTGTCCCCTGCTCGGTGGTCAGCTCTGGTCTTCATCTTACTGTCATCAGAAGAGGAGCTGGAAGTGTTTGACCTGAACAAGTACACTGCTTCAGAGGAGGCTCTTCTGAGGCTGCTGTGTGTGGTCAAAGCCTCCAAAACATCTCTGTAGGTGCACAGATATCATATATTCACTGGAATCCATTTAACATGTGATGAGATATTGTAAGTTATCTAATATCTAACTATTTATTTATCTGTGTGCATGTTGATATGCAGGCTGAGAGGCTGTAATCTGTCAGATAGAAGCTGTGAAGCTTTGGCCTCAGTTCTCAGCTCTGACTCCTCTCGTCTGAGAGAGCTGGACCTGAGCACCAATGATCTGCAGGATTCAGGGGTGAAGCTGCTCTCTGCTGGACTGGGGAGTCCACACTGTGCACTGGACACTCTCAGGTCAGTGTTGACCTTGACCCAAACATTTAAGATTTTTGTACATATTTTTTACAACTGTCACCTTCAGTGCCAACTGAACCATGTCAATTTACACTATTACATATAGGTGACATAACTTTATAAAAAAAATAATGTATATAATTGTGACAACTCTGTAGTTGTTGCAGGGTGAGAGATGGACCAGCAGGCAGGTGTAACAGAAAACCAGACTGCGCTGGGTATTTATTGAAACAGAAATAAAGACGTTTGGCTTTTCAGACAAACGTCACCAATGTCAGACAGCCCTGCCTCGGTTTCCCCTTTGAGTTGACAATGCTGGCTCTCCCTACCTGCAGATGGTGCCAACACCACTCCTTCGTACCACAATAATATATACACAATATTTTTCTAAATTATAGCTGCAGGCAGCAATGCATGACATGCTGTGGTCCAATCTCGGTGAAAATAGGACCAAATGTATAAAACCAAATGGCGGCAATTGAAAGTTATACGATTACCAAAGCCATATACCAAACATTGCCAGATTTCTCACAGTGCCTCAGAGTCATGCCTTTCTCCTATGTACCAAACTGGATGTTGATATCTAAATGCATTGTTCAGTTATGGTAGATTATGGAAAATATTGTTTTTTTTGTAAACTTTAAAAATGAATTGTGGCCAAATATTGAGGTGTAGCAAATGTCCAGCAGTCCAGACATGCTGTGGTCCAAGCTTGATGAACATTGGACTACCTGTTAGTAGGAGAGGAGTTAGGAAAAATACCTTTTGGACAAAATTCAAAATGGCGGAAAATATGACGCAAATAGACAGCACAATGCATCATAGACTTGGCGTCACCCAAGGAATCCATAGGCGCAAAAACTTTGTTTCCATGACCAACGTTTCAGAAGCTATTAGACAAAGCGTAAAAGTGGTTGTTATCGTGCACCATCTGGCCGATGAATCCCATTTTCTGTGTTTCCTAGTTTTGGAACAGATCGAACCTATCATAAATTTGGTGGTTGTGGCTTTCACAGTTTTTTGAGCAGCAGGCCCTTTCAGCCGGAGAATGGCTTGGACAGTTAATAATCTGAACAAAATCAATAGGGTTCCTGCACTTCGTGCTGGACCCCTCAAAGTCTGAACTTTGACAATAGGGCTCACATCCTTTGGGCGGGACCCCTAATAATACATCAATGAATTTTATAATCATATTGCGGTAAATCATTATTTATATGTTCAGATTTTTTTTTTCTATTTTATTCCATTATCTCTTAGATAACTAGTACAGTTTAACCACCGCCTTTTTCCAAAAAATGTCATTGACCAGCGTTTGAGACTGAAAAAGGTCAAGTAAACCGAATGTCCAGTGTTAAAAAATTAATGCTTTGATTCCATTGCCAATATTTTTTAACAATAAGTCTGTGATTCAAACAAAGGAGCTCTGAGTACAGTATATCTATGCGTGTGTGTGCTACCTGCTTCCAATGCAGCCACACCTGAACTGAAATGAGTTCAGGTGTGTTCCTTGGTTCCTCCAGCAACATGCAGAGGGAGCTAAGTACATTCAAAATGTACTTTGATCTGATTGATAATTGCTTTTTTACTCTGAATCCTTACTTCCGACAAAAGGACACAGCATGATGTGATGCTGCATGATCCAGGTGTTGTGAAGCCAAATCATGCCATGAGTCCATTCACACAATCATGTCTTTGTAGATGTATTATTAATTCCGTTAAATGTGATTTGTGTACAATCTCTGTGGTAGAATTTCAAAGTATGATTTGTCATTAAACCGGTAAAAACAACACATTCTGTTAGGATATACAGTAAGTTCCTCACGTGTGTGTGTGTGTGTGTGCAGGCTGAGAGGCTGTAATCTGTCAGAGAGAAGCTGTGAAGCTCTGGCCTCAGTTATCAGCTGCAACTCCTCTCGTCTGAGAGAGCTGGACCTGAGCAACAATGATCTGCAGGATTCAGGAGTGAAGCTGCTCTCTGCTGGACTGGGGAGTCCATACTGTGCACTGGACACCCTCAGGTCGGTGTTAGTCAATCTCGACATGAAACTCATTGTGGCCTTGTTGTGACAAGATGAAAGCATTGTTAGAATATGTGTACTATATCCTGTATGTGCCCACATCAACTAAACCACATTTCAAGGCAACAGCTGTTTTTAAATCGCCCATAAAACAAATTGACTCACATTATCCCTATTCACACCAAGTTGAATATACAGAATAACATATATGACACGTTATGAATCATGTTGTGTTTGTAGCTTGTCAGGCTGTCTGGTCACACAGGAGGGCGTGGCTTCTCTGATCTCAGCTCTGCGCTCCAACCCGTCCCATCTGAGAGAGCTGGACCTGAGCTACAACCACCCAGGAGAGGCGGGAGTGAGGGAGCTCTCTGCTGGCCTGGAGGACCCACGCTGGAGACTGGACACTCTCAGGTACGGAGAGACCAGCTGACACTCCCTGACAAGCTCTTCTACGAGGAATACTCTCTACAACCGTGAGGTCAATCATACTGGGATGCGGGGGAACGTGCTTTGTTGTTAGACAGCACATATGACCATGATGTTGGAAGGGAAATTATCGATACGGCAGCTTCTCAATGTCCGTGTTTCCCTGATCTAAGAGAACTCTCTGCTCTGACTGTGTTCTTCCCAGTGTGGAGCACGGCGGAGTGTGGAGGCTGAAACCAGGGCTGAGGAAGTGTAAGTGTCTGTTTATTTTGTTTCATTATTTTTATCTGTCAACTATTGAGATGGAAAGTCCATCCACACAGCAGTACAGTCCATCCATTCAGATCCTACTGAGAATGAAGATGATGGTGGACATTGTGTGTCTTTATCACACTGCAAATAAATGGACAATCTGTCTGTTGATGAATCCACAATATATGAACCAAACAGGGATGTTAGATCATAAATTGCTGCTGCATTGTGTCTTGTTCTCCACCAGATGGTGTTCAACTCACGCTGGACCCAAACACAGCACACAGAGAACTCTGTCTGTCTGAGAACAACAGCAAGGTGATGAAGGTGGAAGTGGAGCAGCCGCACCCTGATCACCCAGAGAGATTTGACTGTAAGGAACAGGTGTTGTGTAGGGAACGTCTGACTGGGCGCTGCTACTGGGAGGTGGAGTTGGGAGGAAGGGTTGACGTAGGAGTGACATACAGAGGAATCGAAAGGAGAGGAATGGGTCATGACAGCACTCTTGGATTGAATGAAATGTCCTGGAGCCTGTTTTGTTACAAGGATCGTTACTATGCCTGGCACAATGGCAGTAGAACAGTCATAGATCTCCCTCCGTCCTCTGGTCGTCACAGAGTAGGAGTGTATCTGGACTGGTCAGCTGGCGCTCTGTCCTTCTACTCCGTTTCCGATGACGCACTGAGACTCCTCCACGCCGTCCACACCACATTCACTGAACCACTCTACCCTGGATTTAGGTTGTGGAGGTGTGGTACCTCAGGGTCTCAGTGTCAGATAGTGGAGGTGTAGTATCCTCGCCTCCAACTAGTCCAGAATGCTCCATTGGCTCCCTGTTTTTTTTCACTGATCACTTTTAAAGCACGTCTGGGTTTGAGTCCAAGCTATATAACATATGTTGACCCCATTTGAGCCTGTGCGCAGCCTTAGATCCTAGAGCGGAGCCCTTCTGGCTGTTCTTAAAACTTAAGGTGACCGTGCCTTTTCTATCAGGGCCCCTCGGCTTTGGAACGACCTTTCTGAGTAGATACGGCAGAGTCAGTGAATTCTGTTAAATCAGTTCTTGAAACCCACTTTTATAGATTTGCTTTTATGTGACCTCGCCCCTTTTTTATTGTGTCGTTTTCTTTTATCTGCTTTTAATTATCTCTTTATCAGCTTTTAGAATTTGATGAATGAAATTTATTTCAGTTTATTGATGTTGTTTTGCCTTTTAAATTCATGATCTGAGCACTCTGCTTTTATTTTGTCTGTCCAAGAACTTTGTAAACTGTTTTGTCCACCTTAAAATAAATAGGATTCAACAGTTTATGAGGAATCCAAGTCATTTGTCATGTTATTGATCAAGCAAGTGTGACTATTTTCTTGACGAAATGCCATGTTAGTGGAATTAAAGACAAAAAAGTCAAGAAACTGGGAAGAAACTGAATTGTTGAATATGTTGAAATCTTGTTGAAAAAAGATGGACTTACACCAGAGGATGAATTAGAAACATCTGAAATCGAAATCAAACTTGACCCAATTCACTTGGACTCAGCACAGGCAGATCCAGAGCTAAGTGGCTTGAAAAAGCGAAGAACAATTCAAGCAATTTTTTCACTCTTGAAAAAAAAAAAAAATTACGAAACAGAATTAAATGCATTTTAATAACTGGTTGCAACGAGATCTCTCAGTATTTGCTAGAGTTGTTCTATCCAAAGCCGAGACTCGTTTGGTGTCTCCTTCCCTGTCTCTGTGTGAACGATGCCGCCTGCGACCAGGTGAATGCAGGTGTTCATCATTTCATTTCAAAGATCGAAATACAGAAGAAGAATAAGGTAACGAAATAGGTAGATAAAGGAGTCCATCATTTTAAATAAGAAAGCAGAGGGTGGTCTTAGAGTCTGACAATTCAATGATGTGGTTAATACCTTTTAATCTAGGAACATTTCAATCTTCTGCAAATTCAACGTGGAACTTCAAAATGTGGAACGTTCTAATCTCCTGCCGTCCAAACTACCAACCAAACTGTCGAAATGTCACCAGCAAACTCTTGTGTCTTGGAAAATGTGTTATACCTGCAAAATTTTGACTTGGAATAAAGTTGCTGAAGTTACCATAAGACATCAATATCTTTCTCTGATTGGTATTCAAGAGGTATCGATCATACTTTTCATATTTTTGATGAATCTGGCAGAATCCTATCATATGAGAAATTTCAAAATAAAAACAACTTTCTCATTCCTATTCCTTTCAAAGGATGTGACCCTCCGGTTAAGGCCATCCCAGTTTGCTTAATACACCTCGCAAAGCGCCATTTGGGTTATGGGGATGGTAATTGATATTAAATGGAATTGATGGGACGACCACAAAATGGACCAATAAGCACATTCCAGAAATTTTCCAAAACATAAACAAAATTGCGCCGAGGGGAAAATTCTTTGGGAAGTCTTATATTGATGAAATAAAGTGGAAAAAATGGTTATGCCCTTCATATTCTGCATTATAAATAAGAGCAGAGAAATTCATTTTAAAGTGTTGTACATGATCAACCCAGTAAACTTCTTTCTTGCCAAATTTACAAATATAACAGGAAAACAGCAAAATATTTTGACTGTCAAATATTTTTTGACTGTCTATTAAACTCAGCAAAAGAAGGACGGTTCATCACCCAGCGAGACTCGCTTCCCTTCTTTCGTACACGAGGCGCGTTCAAAATAGGGGTCGACTGATTAATCGGCCTGGTCGATAATCTGATCCGAAATTCCTCATTTTAACCGATTATCGGATTCGCTATTTTGTCTGATGTGACTGCCGATTACAATAAATAACTAAACAAATGCGCTCGGCAGGGAAGGCGCTTGTCGGGACTCTCAAATTCTAAGGATATGCAAAATAAAGACATATACAGTATATGAAAATCGTACTTATTTGCCGAATATCATTCAGTGAAACGCGATGGGCAAACAAAAAGCTGCTCGCGTTCGGGTCGGTCGTTACCCTCTCCTGTTTTCGCAGCGCGGTAGGGAAACACTGCCATCACTGTCATTATCCTTGATCCATCCAATGAGTCATTTCCCTGTGTCTCGAGAATAAACTCGGAATTCTGAATTGAAAGTCGAAACCTCGAGAATAAACTCAGAATAACCTTTCGAGGATAAATTTGGAATTTCCATTTTCACGTCTCAATTGAGTTTTGAGAATGAAGTCGGAATTCTGAGATTAAAGTCAAAATACACTGTGAGAATACGGTGGGTGAGACGGGTGAGGGAGACACGGAGAGAGGTTAGACAGGCAGAGAGTGAAGGTGAGGGAAAGAGACTTGGGAAGAAGGGTTCAAATTTGAATTTAAGTTTTACCGGTTTTATTTATTTTGACTTTGTTTATTCATTTTTACAGTAAAATGTACCTGTTTTGGGGAGCTATGTAGTTAACTATTTTATCTCTTCAAAATCTCCGTCCAGTTTGCAAGAAAGGCTGATAGGAGCTCCCTGCACTTTATTTAACATTCAATATAATGTCGAAATGTTCTGTTTTCTAAATGTATAAGTATTTAATTAAACAGATGTTTAAATGAAGCACCCCAAATCAGACAAATAAACATAGAAACAAACAACAACATATAACGCAAACATAGAAACAAACAACAACATATAACACAAACATAGAAACAAAAGGCAACACTATGTATCTGACACAACATAATTGATTAAGGCAAAAAAAATGACAACAGCAATTACGGCACGCGGCCTCTTTCTGTGATAGTTATAGCAGTAAAGGAGAGAAAAGGAGAAGGTGTAATCAGGGGGGTCTTCGGGGGGGTGTTCTAAGCAGATGCTGGTTCCAAAGCAAATGGAAAACAAAAAACAAAATCTAAAATTACAACAGGAGAATATACATGTTGCAGTGAAAAAAATACATATAATGTGACTGTTGTGGTGTGACTGCATGTCTTTTTTTTTTCCCCGTTGTAGGTTTTATTTTTTTCCTTGTACGACTTATATTTTATTTCATTTACGTTTGTTTGTGGGCGATTTGAATGACACGAGGAAAATAAATGTGTTTTTCGAAAACTCAAAGTACATCTCTCTCTCTCTCTCTGCATGACAAGCATTCTTACATTGCCAAAGCACAGAAAGACAGCAACAATAATGTTACACAAGGTTTAAAATAGAGTACTGTCAAGCAGGATGGGTCGAGTTGCCTCATTGTACCCTGCTCACTGAGGTTTGGAGAGCCAGATCTCCACCTGCAGTCACACCTTCTCTGTGTGAGCTGGAGCTACTGCTCGGTGAGCTGCTAACTAACACCTGCTGGAGACACAGTCCATCTGCACCAGCTGATATGGGAGTTGGTAAGCATTTCCCGGGTGGACCAGTTTGACGACATACTCATGGGATGACACTTGGATACTAAACTGATACTGAGGACGAACGAATGAACACAGGCACGAACAAGGCTTCTTACACACCAAGACGGTCAATTTCTCAGTGAATTCAACTAACTTGAACCAACCAGTAGACATATGAAGCAATAAGGTAGGAACACAGCTCCCAACACTGTATTGGTATGAGCTCATGTATTTCTGAAGATAACTAGAATGTGACATTGGTTATTGTTGATCATTTACCTTCAATTTGAAGAGGTTGGACTGGTTGGACTGAAGAAACTGCAGTCCGGATCATGCAGAACACCAGGTAGGTAAAGGGAAATACTTTAGTTTCAAGCTTTGTATGTAAAAGACACATACTGTATATCTGTCTTGCTGCTTAGATACCTCTCGAACAGATTATATGTCTCACTAATGATATACCTGTCTATCTGCCTGTCTAACTGGTAGGGGTGAGATAGACAGGACATCTAGAACAATCTGGTGTTGCAGGAAGTCATTCCTTTCTAACTTGTAGAGAATAGAAAGGAACGATTGAAATGCAAACTCTAACGGGGATACATTAACACAAGCAAGAGAATCTCAAAGCAGAGAATACAGACAAGTGAGCGCGAGAGAAGCACTTCGTGGACTGGGTGAGAGAGGACCACACGGTCACATGACCCAAGGTCAAGAAAAGTTTCTTCCTGTTTTGACCCAATGGATGTACAGTGACCTCATGGAGACTGGAAATCATTCCAGTTCTGGTTAAATGCAGTTAAATTGGAGGATTAACAATCATCCCTGATTCAATCTGATCAGTAAAACGTGCTGTTCGCTGCATCGAATTGGGTAGAAATACAGGGCTTGTTCTGATCACTTAGATATGCAAGCCTTCTTCCAATTAATTAGAAATGCAGTTATTGTTGTTTATGGTTTGCAGTGCAAAGTGTGTCCCTATTAGTTAAATGCAGAGCTTGTAGTAAGCCTTTTGAGTTTAAATCTTGTTGAACTCAGGCTTTGTTTGCCGGGGGCAAAAGTCTGGCCACTTGTGGTTTAGTGGAATACTGTGACATCATCGTGGTTTCTGTATTTAAAGGTCTTCAGTCAACCATGAATGAGTCTGAGGAGATTCAAGATTTTTTATTCAAGATTCAAGATTTTTATTTGGCACATACATATACATACTTCCATACATATATGCAGTGAAATGTAATGCAACGCACCCGGTGATAGCACACAATAAGTCCTAGGAAAAAGTACAAAAATAAAATAAAATAAAAAGTAGAAAATTCCTTTCTAATAGACCGACTAACTGACTCCTAAAACGTAATACAGTAAGTGGAATACTTATAGAATAAGATAAAAAATATATAGAATAAAATACAATAAAAAATAAATTGAAATAAAATGGAATAGGTAGAAGGAATATGCCTATGTATATACAGATATGTGCATTTAAAGTGGCATGTGAATTAAAGTGGCATGTGAATGTCAATAGTGTGAGGTAGTGTTTGGGATAATACAGCACAGTATACAACAGTACGGCGCAGCAATACGGCATCATGAACAACCCTGAACAGTGACACAGTACGCGGTACAGTATGCTACATACAGTACAGTAGGTAGTGGAGCCTAGTGCATGGCTCAGTTAGGACCCCTGGTGAGGTCAGCATTGACAGTTCTAATGGCTTGAGGGAAGAAACTCCGTCTCAGTCTCTCTGTTCTCGCTGCGTGACTGCGGAGGCGCTTGCCTGACCGCAGCAGCTGAAACAGTCCGTTGTTGGGGTGATGTGGATCCTTCATGATCCTACGGGCTCTGCTACTACACCTCCTGGTGTATAACTCCTGCAAGGGGGGGAGGGTAGTTCCAGTGGTACGTTCAGCTGAAAGCACCACCCTCTGCAGGGCCCGCCTGTCCTGGGCAGTACAGTTCCAGAACCAGGCAGTGATGTTGCCTGTCAGGATGCTCTCCACTGCTCCAGAGTAGAAGGACTTGAGGATCCTCACCGAGACCCGGAATTTCCTCAGCTGCTTGAGGTGGTAGAGACGCTGCCTCGCCTTTCTCACCAGAGTGTCTGTGTGAACAGTCCATGTTAAGTCCTCTGTGATGTGGACTCCCAGATATCTGAAGCTGCTCACCCTATCGACAGAAGTCCCATTAATCCACAAGGGCGCGTGCGTCCTCGATTGTGATCCACGCCTAAAGTCCACAATCAGCTCCTTGGTTTTGCTGACGTTCAGGTGTAGGCTGTTGTCCTGGCACCAGAGTGACAGCATTCAATGAGCATTCAATCCTAGCTCCATCAGCTTGACAGCCAGTCTGGTGGGAACTATGGTGTTGAAAGCTGAACTATAATCAATGAACAGCATTCTCACATAGGCCCCCTTCTGGCCATCCAGGTGCGAGAGCGTGGTGTGCAGTACCTGGGAGACCGCGTCATCCGTGGATCTGTTCTGCCGGTACGCGAACTGCAACGGGTCCAAGGTGCGGGGGAGGGAGGCGCAAATATAATCCTTAATCAGCCTCTCGAAACACTTCATGACCACCGAGGTGAGGGCCACCGGACGGTAGTCATTCAGGCAGGTTGGAGAGGCGATCTTCGGGACAGGAACGACGGTGGACCTCTTGAAACAGGACGGGACCACTGATTCAGCCAGGGAGATGTTGAATATTGTGGTGAACACCGGAGCTAGCTGGTTAGCACAGGTCTTCAGTACTCGCCCAGATATGCCATCTGGGCCCGCAGCTTTCCTGGTGTTCACCCGCATCAAAGCCCTCCTGACCTCGTGCACGGACACTGAGAGTGCGCGCTCATCCCCAGCGGTGTAACTCCAATTAGCTGGCGAGCTAGCGGTGTTGCTGCCAGACTCGAACCGCGCATAAAAGGAGTTCAGTTGGTTGGCCAGGGAGGCGTCCACACTCGTGGCTGGGGAGGAGCTGCTCTTGTAGTTTGTTATTGTTCGCAGCCCCTGCCACAAGCGCCTGGTGTCCCCCCGCTCCATCTGCAGCTCCACGGTGTCTCTGTACGTCCGTTTGGCGTCCCTCACCGCCCTCCGCAGATTGTACGACGCCGCTTTGTATTTGTCCATGTTACCAGATACAAGTCCGTCGTTGTAAGCGGCGGTGCGCGCATTCAGAGCGCAGCGGATGGATTTATCAACCCATGGTTTCTGGTTTGGAAATATCCGAACTTTCACCGTGGGAACGATTTCATCCGCGAGCATAGTCACAAAACTCACTACAACCTCCGTAAACTCGCTGACGTCACTTGAACTTGCTTGGAACATGTCCCAGTCTACGTCAGTCAGAGCGTCCTGAAGCGCAGCCTCTGATTGGTCCGTCCACCGCTTCACTTCCCTCGTCATCACCAGATCCCGCGCGATCAGAGGCCTGTAAACAGGAAGCAGCGAGATCGCGGCGTGATCTGATTTCCCGAAAGCAGGGAGCGACACTGTCTTGTATCCGTTCTTGTAAGGAGTGTAACAATGGTCCAGAGTTCTGTCTCCCCTGGTGGCACACGAGATGTGTTGGTGGAAATTCGGCAGAACTTTTTTAAGGTTGGCCCTGTTAAAGTCCCCAGTCACCACCACAGCCGCGTCGGGATGTCTGTTCTGAAATCCGCACAACACATCGTACAGAACCGACAGAGCTGCGTCGGTGTCCGCTTGCGGTGGGATATAAACGGCTGTAATGATGACTGGGCTGAATTCCCGGGGGAGATAAAATGGACGGCATAGTATGGTCAGCTGTTCCAGGTTCGGCGAGCAGGAGTGGGAGAGGAATTTGGTGTTGTTGGCGTTACACCAGCGGTTGTTTACCATTAGGCAGACGCCTCCACCTTTGGATTTCCCCGACTCTCCCGTTCTGTTGCCGCGGAACACGGAGAAGGCCTCGGCTGGACGTATGGCTTCATCCGGCACCAGTGGGGTCAGCCATGTTTCCGTCAGGCAGAGGACGCAACAGTTCCTCGTGTCACGCTGGAATTGAATCCTCGCTCGAAGTTCATCCATCTTGTTCTCCAGGGACTGGACGTTAGCAAGAAGGATGCTTGGCAGAGGTGGACGGTAAGGTTGCGTCCTCATTCTGACCCGAATGCCGCCTCGTTTACCTCGGTGCTTCCTCCGTGGGCCGGCTCGTGGAACAGCGACTCCATTTTTGTTGTTGTAGTTGTTGTTGCGAGTGTTCCCGCGTAGGATTTCCGCCAGCCACTCTGCTCCCACGGAAAAAAAGTCCCAAAGTTGTTCGTTTAGGGAAATTTTTATATCCATGAGTGCATCGCGGCCGTATGAGTTAATTGTTGATGTTTTTCTGGCGAACATTGTGATAAAAAAAGGAAAAAAATACTAAAGAGTAAGAAAGTAACCGGAGCGCCGGCGCAGGTGACCGCTAGGGGCGGCGCCACTATCGCCAGAGAAAGAAGGGGCGTCCGACCACTAAAAGAACCCCGTCTGGGGAACATGTCAGCCTGTGCAAAGCTAAGAATTATGATGACTGTCTGGGACTGTTGTCCATCTCAGAGCTCAGCAGTGATGTCACTACACCTTCATTAGTCTGAAGAAAAGCTGTGTGTGTGTGTTTTACGTCGAAGCCCAGCCCAGGAGCAGGAGAGTCCAGAGGGTCCTGCACCAAGTCGGGTCTCCATCAAGAGTGACCCGTCTCTGATTATACCTTTAATGTCTAAAGATGGAGATCAGGCTACGAAGCAGAGGTGAGGATTTAACAAACAGATGATAGAATATGATAGTTAAACCTCAAATCCTAACTTCCAGATGATGGTTATTGTTTATCTTGTAGATTCCATCAGGTGAGAGCAGACTGTCCTGAACCCAGCTCAGACTCCTTGAAGAGTGACTGGTATATGGATCATCCTATTGGCTTCAGAGATGGCCGCCCCTCCAGTAAGAAGAGGTAAGAGTTCCAAACAGATGATGGAGACAGAGGAGATTGTTGTTATCAAACTCTACTGAGCAGAGGGAACAAGTCAGGAGGAAATTAATTGGTCGGAACCAACCATCGGGAGTGTTGAAAGATTTCACGAATGCCCTTCAGCACCCACCACTGCTGCACTGTTGATTGGCAGTGTGAGTTTCAAATCGACCGGGTCTGCCAAGTTATGTAGGCCTGGCGCTGACAAATGTAAATTAAAGCAGCCGTAATGGACAAGGAAGGGTTTCATTGGTGTCATTCCAAAAATTTTGAATATCGGTGTAGGTAGGTAGACAATAAAGAAATGACCACTTCAACTTTAAAATAACACGTAGCTCACTGAATTCAAGCCTTCTAGTGATTTTGGATATTGATATCAGCTGGTGCAAACATTTCAACCTGTCTTGATGCACTCTGGCACATGCCATTTTAAAATGACCAATCATTAATTTTAATTTAGTAGTCGTAATTTATGTATTTTAATTAGGGCAAATTGCCATTTGTTAAAATGTTGAATTCTGTCTGTATATATACACAAGTCAGCCAGTCACCTCTTGCCACCTGCCTTCGGTCTCCAGTCTCCAGAAGGATCTCTGCCACGCCTGCCCACTCTGCCACTCACACTCTTAGCTCATTTGGACTTTGGTTAACTAACCCTGATTGTCTGCAATAAACCTGTTAAAAACACTTTTGCTTTTGAGTCTGTTCTGCATTCTTTCGTCCCAAATTGAACGTATTATAACAAACGATCCAAAAGTCTTAAATAAAAGGTGGGGCTGGGGGTGCACAAGTGACCCCTGTAAACTTGAACTTGTCCGTCATGTTTGAAGAATGCGATTGTTTAATACCGCCCTTTTTTTTATTAATTAGAGTTCAACTGAGCAAACAACTATGCTTTTCGAAATGGAGAGGGAAAAAGGCAAAAACAGCCAAGGATAGCACCGTATCATAGGGAGTGGAGTGTGAAGATGTATTTAGAAACATCACTCGCGGTGGTGGGCCGCTCTGTGTCCAAGTCACAGGCCATTTTTTTTCTCCCATTGGAACTTTCAAACTATATTTATTTAGTGTCTGAACAACACATACAAGAATGTGTTTTTCAAGAAGACATCATCTTTTGTGTGAGTGTGTGTGTGTGTGTGTGGTTCCGCACTCCTAATACCTAAAGTTAACCCTCGCTTACCTTACGGCTAAAATTAAGCATCTCTAACCCTGTACCCTAAGTTAACCACCTCTAACCTTATTCCTCAACTTAACCTCTCTAACCTGAGTGACTTCTCTAGTTCCGGTGAGAGCTACCACTTCTGGTTCCGGTGACTTCTTAGCGTGTCGGCTGTTGTTGTCTTTTTTTGCTGTTGTTTTTGTTGCTGTTGCTGGAGTTGATGTTGCTGCTGCTGTTGTTGTTTTGTGGCTGCTGCTGCTATTTATGTTGCTGTTGTTGTAGTTTCTGTTGTGATATTACAGTGGGAGGATTATAAGAGGGTGTGTCTTCGGAGAGATAGTCAAAAGGATCTCCCTCCCGAGGTCAGAATGAAAAACTTGACCCGTAATTTACGGACGCTAATTAAAGGACCGTGACTGGATTAAGATGAGACGGTGCACAGAGTTCAAATTCCCGTTTCCGGTGAGGGCTACCACTTCCGGTTCTGATGATGTCTTTGCTCTGCGGTACTTCGTTGAGATGAGATGGTACACACTGTTGACTCAATACAGATGAGATTTCTGGTTCCGGTGAGAACTACCACTTCCAGTTCCGGTGACATCTTCGCTTGTGCGCTATTGCTGCTACTATTGCTGCTGCTGTTTTCTGTTGCTGCTATTGTTTCTGCTGGTATTGTCATTGCTGCTGCTAACCTTATACCTAAACTTGACGTCCTATACCTATACCTGACCTGACGTCTTTGCTGTGCGTTGCTTCCCTGAGAACTATTGACTCAATACAGATGAGATTTCTGGTTCCAGTGTGAGCTACCACTTCCGGTTCCGGGACGTCTTTGCTTGTGCGCTGTCGCTGCTGCTGTTTTTGTTGCTGCTATTGTTGCTGCTGGTACAGTAACCGCTAGTGTTGTCATTGCTGCTGGTGGTGGTGTTGGTGTTGCTAACCTTATACCTTAACAGGTGTTGTCGTTGCCACTGCTTACCTTATACCTAAACTTAACCATCTCTGACCTTATTCTTTAACCTAATCATCTCGAACATTAAACCTAACAATCCCTGAACTTAGTGTAGGGGATGGTAGCTCAGGCTGTAGAGCTGGTGGTCTAGTAATCTAAATGTTGCTGGTTCTATCTCAGGCTCCTCCGGCTAGCATGCTGTAGTGTCCTTGAGCAAGCCACTTAACCCCTAATTGCTCCTGATGGCTGCGTCCATCAGTGTTTGAACAATTGTAAGTCGCTTTGGATAAAAGCGTTTGATTAATGTAAACTTAACCATCTCTAAGCTTATACCCTAATTTAAATATCTCTAACTTTGTACCTCCACATCTCTAACCTGAGGGACTTTTCCTGTTCCGGTGAGAGCTACCACTTCTGGTTCCGATGAGGTCTCTCCGTGTGCGTTGCTGATGTTGCTGCTATTTCTGTTGCTGTGCTTGTTTCTGTTGTGATATTACAGTTAGAGGATCATAAGAAGGGTGTGTTTTCAGAGAGAGAGAGTCAAAAGGATCTCCCTCCCGAGGTCTGTTTGGAAACTTGACCCGTAACTTAGGGACGCTAATTAAAGGACCGTGACTGGATTAAGATGAGATGGTGCACACAGTTGAAATTTTCATTTCCGATCACTTCTGGTTCTGGTGACGTCTTTGCTGTGCTTTACTTCGTTGAGGTGAGATGGTACACACGGTTGACTCAATACAGATGAGGAGATTTCTGGTCTTCGCTTGTGCGCTGTTGATGTTGCTGATTTTGTTGCTGCTCTTGTCTGCTGCTGGTATTGACACTGCTGGTGTTGTCATTGCTGCTGCTGCTGGTGCTGTTGTTGTTGCTGCTAACCTTGTACCTTAACTGGTGTTGTCGTTGCTGTTGCTAACCTTACACCGAAACTTAACTCTCGCTTACCTTATACCGTAACTTAACGTAACTTAATACCTCGACTTAAACATCTCTAACCTGAGTGACCTTTCCAGTTCCGGTGAGAGACATGACTTCCGGTTCCGGTGACGTCTTTGCGTGTACGTTGCTGCTGTTGTTGTTGCTGCTGCTGTCGATGTTGATGCTGCCGTTGTTGCTGTTTCTGTGGCTGTTGTTGCTGCTGTTTTTGTTTTCTGTTGCTGTTGCTGCCACTGTGGTTGGAGTCGCTTTTATTGTTGTTTTTGTTGTCTTTGTTGTTGCTTTTGTTGTTGCTGTTGTTTCAGGGGGATTCTTTTGTAATGACCGGCTGAGAACTACGTTCTCTCTTCGTTTTTTGTATTTCTTTGTAAAGCGCATTGTGTTGCCCCGGTATGAAATGCGCTCTATAAATAATGTGTGACTTGACTTGAGTTGACATGAGAGGAGTCAACAAGTACCAGTTTTATTGTAGAGAGTGGGCAAGGTGGAACAAACCTGGAGCAGAAGAAGACATGTAATGACAAGGGCTCTTCTCCTGTGTGTGTGGGGAGGGGGGTTTTACCTGTTGCTCATTGATAACGCTAACAAGCAACAGGCAGACAGCCACACTGATCCTGGGTCCAATTACCTAGACCTAAGACAGGTGTGGCTGCTTAAACCACAACACCCCAACACCTGTGTGTGTGTGTGTGTGTGTGTGTGTGTGTGTGTGTGTGTGTGTGTGTGTGTGTGTGTGTGTGTGTGTGTGTGTGTGTGTGTGTGTGTGTGTGTGTGTGTGTGTGTGTGTGTGTGTGTGTGTTCTTCACAGAGACCAGCAGAGGTCACAGGTCACCAGTGGTTTGTCTGGACAGCAGCATCAAACAGACCTGGACTCCTTATTCCTGGTGTGTAAATGTCCAACACGCTCCAAATGACATGAAGCAGGATGTGTTGTGGTGCCAATCATCTCCATGCTTCCACGTTGGGCCAGTGGGATGTGAATCCAGGACAGTAAAGTTCTCACTGATGTTCCTTTGTTCCAGCTGTTAGAGGACAACATGGTCACCTTTGTAAAGAAGGAGCTGAAGAGGCTCAAGAAGGTTCTTGGTCCAGATTACCCACAATGCTCAGTGAGGCAGAGGGAGGAAGAGGATGATGAGATGGACAGTGAGGAAGAGGAGCAGAGGAGGAGCGCCAGAGAGGGGGTTCTGAAGATCACACTGCACTTCCTGAGGAAAATGAAACAGGAGGATCTGGCTGACTCTCTCCAGAGCAGTAAGAGACAGATTCACACATTTAAAGGAACATTACATTCTGGCTCTCTGCTTTTTACTATAATGGTTTCTGAGCAGCTCTCTACATGTATGTGTATGTGTCCAGAGGTATAGCTTGGAGACATTCGCAAGGGGACAGTCGATCCATGTGTTGTATGTACCTGGACTCCCGCTCTGACTTCTTCCAGCTGATGTACAGCGCTTTATAGAACAACACTGCCCCCAGCCGTGTAGGCAGAAAGGGAGAGAAAAGTTAGAAGAGCAGCACTGTTAAGAAGCACTGGCTTCCCACAGAGAGCTGATTTTACTTTATCAAATGCCTTCTAGCACTTCTCCATCCACTGGACCTGATCAGATCTACCTTTTCAAGTTAAATCAGAGAAAGGGCTGGTCAGCTCCCAAAAGTCAGCTACAAACCTCCTGTAGTAGTCCGCCAAACCCAAAATCTTTTTTAGGTTTTTCTTTGTCTCTGGGAACGGACCAATCGTAAACCCAAGTGGTATCCCAGATATTGCAACTCCCTTGCCCAACTGCACACTTCTTTGGGTTAGCCATAAGCCTAGCCTGCCTTATGGACTCGAGTACTGCCCCCACATGCTTCATGGGCTGCGCCCAGCTGTCATTGTGATTGATCACATCATCCTAGTAGACAGCAGCGTATGCCATGTGCAGACGCAGAACCCGGTCCAAGAGTCTCTGAAAGGGGGCTGGGGGAACCGCCAGTAGCCCTTGGTTAAATCCTGTGTCGTAAAAAAATGGAGTTGTGCCTGCTGGTCAAGTAGCTTGTCGACCAGAGGCATCAGGTACGCGTCAAATTTTGACACCTGACCTAGAACCTTACCGACCCACCCAACCTACCCACCAGGACTATGGGGCTACACCAGTCGCCTTTAGACTCCTCTCTCACTATCTCCTTTAATTCCATCTGCATAACTTTGGGTTCATGCTCAAGCAGGCGCTACGGCTGGGAGCGTACCTTCACCTCTGGGGTTTTTGTAGGACGTGTGGCCTGGCAGGCGTGATAAGACATCAGAGGGGTGCTGCTGTAACACTGCCACGTCCATGCTTTGGCCTGGTGAGAGATGGTTACTGGACAGGGCCGGGGTGGGATTGGTCGTTTTTGGAACCTCTAGCCCCAACTCATCCATCCATCAGTCTGGGGCTAATACATGCTGGTCGTACTTGAGCGGATTCCCAACAGCGTGTAAAGTGTAAAGTGTACATGACATAAACAAAGTACCCTGGTTGGTGAGGATTTCCTTCAGAATCCTGACTCGGGAGATGACCCAAAACAGTGCCTGCACCACACTTTTAGCCGTTATACTGCACACTGGAGTACCGGGATGCATAGTCCACTAGGACCAACACAAAACTAAACCCAGGGGCACTGTGGTCTAATGGCCCAAGAGGTCCATAGCAAGTCATTCGAACAGCACCTCAACTAGGGGGAGGGGCCTCAATGGCGCAGTTGGTGTAGCCTTAGGGTTGACTAATGGGCACTCGGGACATGCAGTGTACCACTTACATATATCTCATCATCACATTTCCCTACCGACCGTGAGTGCATTCCCCCAGCCTCCCACATTAACATGTTAAACCCTGGCCAGTTCATACCCAAAACCAGAGAGTATGATAGGCTAGAGCCAACCACGGCCTTCTTCTTATGCTATTTCCTTTGTAATGAAATTCAAGCCGCAAAAATTTGATACATGTGAATATCCCCATGCACACATCGAATCTCCACCCATGCACCTCCATCAAAGCCCTCAAGCTCGGCGTGGCGCTTCCGCAGCCAGCAGATCGGCTCCTGGCCACCTTTCATCTGGTGCTCCACCCCTCCCGAGTCCCTGTTTGGGTGCCTCTAGTGGGAGTCTATACCCACAGGTATGGACGGGTATATAGAGCGAGACAGAGTCCTTCATGCAGTGGGGCATGGACATGGCGTGAGTCTTAATTAATAATTTCGGCTTGCTCACTGTCTGGTCCACAGGCTTTCAGTATCCTGTACCATGCAATCCTCACTGCAAGAAAAAAAACACATAAGAAGACTCTTCCAGCCAGATCTGACCCATCAGCACTGACAGGGCTGATTTGGCGGCCCCAGTTCAGCTGCCCCGCAATGGGAAGAAGACAGTGCCACCAACTACATCCTATTGCTTAACCACACCCCCTTGTCTGCCACATACACATTTTGCATGAAGTATTGACATTAATCTTGTTAATGTCTGTTAAAGTTTAACATCAACTCATTGATGTCCTCTGTTGTTTGTTCATTCAGTTAATCTTCCTGCGGAGTGCAGACGTAAACTGAAGTCGAACCTGAAGAAGAAGTTCCATTGTTTGTTTGAGGGAATCTCGAAAGCAGGACAGCCAACACCTCTGAATCAGATCTACACAGAGCTCTTCATCACAGGGGGAGGTGGTGCAGAAGTGAACCAGGAACATGAGGTCCGACTGATTGAAGCAGCTTCCAGGAAACCAGTGACAGAAGAAACAACAATCAGATGTCAAGACATCTTCAAACCCTTACCTGGACAAGATCAATCAATCAGAACACTGGTGACAACGGGAGTGGCTGGCATTGGTAAAACAGTCTTAACACGCAAGTTCGCTCTTGACTGGGCTGAAGACAAAGCCAACCAGGACATACACTTCACATTTCCATTCACCTTCAGAGAGTTGAATTTGCTGAAAGGGAAACAGTTCAGTTTGGTGGAACTTGTTCATCACTTCTTTACTGAAACCAAAGAATCACGAATCTTCAGCTATGACCAGTTTCAAGTTGTGTTCATCTTGGACGGTTTGGATGAGTGTCGACTTCCTCTGGACTTCCAGAACAATAAGATATGGACTGATGTCACAGCGTCCACCTCAGTGGACGTTCTATTGACAAACCTCATCAAGGGCAACCTGCTTCCCTCTGCACGCATCTGGATAACGACACGACCTGCAGCAGGCAATCAGATCCCTCCTGAGTGTGTGGACATGGCAACAGAGGTGAGAGGCTTCAGAGACCCACAGAAGGAGAAATACTTCAGGAAGAGATTTTCAGAGGAGGAGCAGGCTAACACCATGATCTCCCATATCAAGACATCACGTAGCCTGTACATCATGTGTCACATCCCAGTCTTCTGTTGGATCACTGCCACCGTTCTGGATCACGTCCTGAAAACAGCCCAGAGAGGAGAGATGCCCAAGACCCTGACTGAGATGTACATCCACTTTCTGCTGGTTCAGTCCATACAGGGGAATGTCAAGTATCATGGGAGATCTGGGACAGATCCACACTGGAATACAGAGAGCAAGAATATCATTCTGTTCCTGGGAAAATTGGCTTTTGACCAGCTGGAGAAAGGAAACCTGATCTTCTATGAAGAAGACCTGGCAGAGTGTGGCATTGATGTCAGAGCAGCCTTAGTGTACTCAGGAGTCTTCACCCAGATCTTTAAAGAGGAATGTGGGCTTTTTCAGGAAAAGGTGTTCAGCTTTGTCCATCTGAGCATTCAGGAATTTCTGGCTGCTGTACATGTCTTTCTGACATTCACCAGCACTGGCGTCAATCTACTGTCAGAACCACAACCAACATCAAAGTCTTCTAAGGGCACAAAGAAACCTAACTTAGAATCCCTCTACCAGAGTGCTGTGGACAAGGCCTTGCAGAGTGTCAATGGACACCTGGACTTGTTCCTTCGCTTCCTATCGGGACTTTCTCTGGAGACCAATCAGCTGCTCCTACGAGGCTTGCTGGAACAGACACGAAGTATCCCAGTGACCAATCAGGAAATAGTGCGTTACATCAAGAAGAAGTTGAGCAAGCATCTCACTCCGGAAAGAAGCATCAACCTGTTCCACTGTCTAAATGAGCTTCATGACCGTTCTCTAGTGGACCAGATCAAACTTCACCTGAGATCAGGAAGTCTCTCCACAGTGAAATTGTCCCCTGCTCAGTGGTCAGCTCTGGTCTTCATCTTACTGTCATCAGAAGAGGAGCTGGAAGTGTTTGACCTGAACAAGTACACTGCTTCAGAGGAGGCTCTTCTGAGGCTGCTGTGTGTGGTCAAAGCCTCCAAAACATCTCTGTAGGTGCACAGATATCATATATTCACTGGAATCCATTTAACATGTGATGAGATATTGTAAGTTATCTAATATCTAACCATTTATTTATCTGTGTGCATGTTGATATGCAGGCTGAGAGGCTGTAATCTGTCAGATAGAAGCTGTGAAGCTTTGGCCTCAGTTCTCAGCTCTGACTCCTCTCGTCTGAGAGAGCTGGACCTGAGCACCAATGATCTGCAGGATTCAGGGGTGAAGCTGCTCTCTGCTGGACTGGGGAGTCCACACTGTGCACTGCACACTCTCAGGTCAGTGTTGACCTTGACCCAAAAATTTGAGATTTTTGTAAATATTTTTTACAACTGTTAAGAACCATGTCAATTTACACTATTACATATAGGTGACATAACTTGATAAAAAAAATAATGTATATCATTGTGACAACTCTGTAGTTGTTGCAGGGTGAGAAATGGACCAGCAGGCAGGTGTAACAGAAAACCAGACTGCGCTGGGTATTTATTGAAACAGAAATAAAGACGTTTGCCTTTTCAGACAAACGTCACCAATGTCAGACAGCCCTGCCTCGGTTTCCCCTTTGAGTTGACAATGCTGGCTCTCCCTACCTGCAGATGGTGCCAACACCACTCCTTCGTACCACAATAATATATACACAATATTTTTCTAAAATATAGCTGCAGGCAGCAATGCATGACATGCTGTGGTCCAATCTCGGTGAAAATAGGACCAAATGTATAAAACTAAATGGCGGCAATTGAAAGTTATACGATTACCAAAGCCATATACCAAACAATGCCAGATTTCTCACAGTGCCTCAGAGTCATGCCTTTCTCCTATGTACCAAACTGGATGTTGATATCTAAATGCATTGTTCAGTTATGGCAGATTATGTAAAATATAATTTTTTTGTAAACTTTAAAAATGAATTGTGGCCAAACATTGAGGTGTAGCAAATGTCCAGCAGTCCAGACATGTGGTCCAAGCTTGATGAACATTGGACTACCTGTTAGTAGGAGAGGAGTTAGGAAAAATACCTTTTGGACAAAATTCAAAATGGCGGAAAATATGACGCAAATAGACAGCACAATGCATCATAGACTTGGCGTCACCCAAGGAATCCATAGGCGCAAAAACTTTGTTTCCATGACCAACGTTTCAGAAGCTATTAGACAAAGTGTAAAAGTGGTTGTTGTAGTGCACCATCTGGCCGATGAATCCCATTTTCTGTGTTTCCTAGTTTTGGAACAGATCGAACCTATCATAAATTTGGTGTTTGTGGCTTTCACAGTTTTTTGAGCAGCAGGCCCTTTCAGCCGGAGAATGGCTTGGACAGTTAATAATCTGAACAAAATCAATAGGGTTCCTGCACTTCGTGCTGGACCCCTCAAAGTCTGAACTTTGACAATAGGGCTCACATCCTTTGGGCGGGACCCCTAATAATACATCAATGAATTTTATAATCATATTGCGGTAAATCATTATTTATATGTTCAGATTTTTTTTTTCTATTTTATTCCATTATCTCTTAGATAACTAGTACAGTTTAACCACCGCCTTTTTCCAAAAAATGTCATTGACCAGCGTTTGAGACTGAAAAAGGTCAAGTAAACCGAATGTCCAGTGTTAAAAAATTAATGATTTGATTCCATTGCCAATATCTTTTAACAATAAGTCTGTGATTCAAACAAAGGAGCTCTGAGTACAGTATATCTATGCGTGTGTGTGCTACCTGCTTCCAATGCAGCCACGCCTGAACTGAAATGAGTTCAGGTGTGTTCCTTGGTTCCTCCAGCAACATGCAGAGGGAGCTAAGTACATTCAAAATGTACTTTGATCTGATTGATAATTGCTTTTTTACTCTGAATCCTTACTTCCTACAAAAGGACACAGCATGATGTGATGCTGCATGATCCAGGTGTTGTGAAGCCAAATCATGCCATGAGTCCATTCACACAATCATGTCTTTGTAGATGTATTATTAATTCCGTTAAATGTGATTTGTGTACAATCTCTGTGGTAGAATTTCAAAGTATGATTTGTCATTAAACCGGTACAAACAACACATTCTGTTAGGATACACAGTAAGTTCCTCACGTGTGTGTGTGTGTGTGTGTGTGTGTGTGTGCAGGCTGAGAGGCTGTAATCTGTCAGAGAGAGGCTGTGAAGCTCTGGCCTCAGTTCTCAGCTGCAACTCCTCTCGTCTGAGAGAGCTGGACCTGAGCAACAATGATCTGCAGGATTCAGGAGTGAAGCTGCTCTCTGCTGGACTGGGGAGTCCACACTGTGCACTGGACACCCTCAGGTCGGTGTTAGTCAATCTCGACATGAAACTCATTGTGCCCTTGTTGTGACAAGATGAAAGCATTGTTAGAATATGTGTCCTATATCCTGTATGTGCCCACATCAACTAAACCACATTTCAAGGCAACAGCTATTTTTAAATCGCCCATAAAACGAACTCACATTATCCCTATTCACACCAAGTTGAATATACAGAATAACATATATGACACGTTATGAATCATGTTGTGTTTGTAGCTTGTCAGGCTGTCTGGTCACACAGGAGGGCGTGGCTTCTCTGATCTCAGCTCTGCGCTCCAACCCGTCCCATCTGAGAGAGCTGGACCTGAGCTACAACCACCCAGGAGAGGCGGGAGTGAGGGAGCTCTCTGCTGGCCTGGAGGACCCACGCTGGAGACTGGACACTCTCAGGTACGGAGAGACCAGCTGACACTCCCTGACAAGCTCTTCTACGAGGAATACTCTCTACAACCGTGAGGTCAATCATACTGGGATGCCGGGGAACGTGCTTTGTTGTTAGACAGCACATATGACCATGATGTTGGAAGGGAAATGATCGATACGGCAGCTTCTCAATGTCCGTGTTTCCCTGATCTAAGAGAACTCTCTGCTCTGACTGTGTTATTCCCAGTGTGGAGCACGGCGGAGTGTGGAGGCTGAAACCAGGGCTGAGGAAGTGTAAGTGTCTGTTTATTTTGTTTCATTACTTTTTATCTGTCAACTATTGAGATGGAAAGTCCATCCACACAGCAGTACAGTCCATCCATTCAGATCCTACTGTGAATGAAGATGATGGTGGACATTGTGTGTCTTTATCACACTGCAAATAAATGGACAATCTGTCTGTTGATGAATCCACAATATATGAACCAAACAGGGATGATAGATCATAAATTGCTGCTGCATTGTGTCTTGTTCTCCACCAGATGGTGTTCAACTCACGCTGGACCCAAACACAGCACACAGAGAACTCTGTCTATCTGAGAACAACAGCAAGGTGATGAAGGTGGAAGTGGAGCAGCCGCACCCTGATCACCCAGAGAGATTTGACTGTAAGGAACAGGTGTTGTGTAGGGAACGTCTGACTGGGCGCTGCTACTGGGAGGTGGAGTGGGGAGGAAGGGTTGACGTAGGAGTGACATACAGAGGAATCGAAAGGAGAGGAATGGGTCATGACAGCACTCTTGGATTGAATGAAATGTCCTGGAGCCTGTTTTGTTACAAGGATCATTACTATGCCTGGCACAATGGCCGTAGAACAGTCATAGATCTCCCTCCGTCCTCTGGTCGTCACAGAGTAGGAGTGTATCTGGACTGGTCAGCTGGCGCTCTGTCCTTCTACTCCATTTCCGATGACGCTCTGAGACTCCTCCACGCCTTCCACACCACATTCAATGAACCACTCTACCCTGGATTTAGGTTGTGGAGGTGTAGTACCTCAGAGTCTCAGTGTCAGATAGTGGAGGTGTAGTATCCTCGCCTCCAACTAGTCCAGAATGCTCCATTGGCTCCCTGTTTTTTATCACTGATCACTTTAAAAGCACGTCTGGGTCTGAGTCCAAGCTATATAACATATGTTGACCCCATTTGAGCCTGTGCGCAGCCTTAGATCCTAGGGCGGAGCCCTTCTGGCTGTTCTTAAAACTTGAGGTGACCGTGCCTTTTCTATCAGGGCCCCTCGGCTTCGGAACGACCTTTCTGAGTAGATACGGCAGAGTCAGTGAATTCTGTTAAATCAGTTCTTGAAACCCACTTTTATAGATTTGCTTTTATGTGACCTCGCCCCTTTTTTATTGTGTCGTTATCTTTAATCTGCTTTTAATTATCTCTTTATCAGCTTTTAGAATTTGATGAATGAAATTTATTTCAGTTTATTGATGTTGTTTTGCCTTTTAAATTCATGATCTGAGCACTCTGCTTTTATTTTGTCTGTCCAAGAACTTTGTAAACTGTTTTTAGAGGTGCTATATAAATAAAGCTATTATTATTATTATTATTATTATTATTATTATTATTATTATTATCCTCCTCTCTAAAAGCTGAACTGAATATTCAATGTTTTTTATCGCAAAGTTTTAATCACTATTTAATTGCCTTTCCATGCTGCTGTACATTTTCAAACAGTATATAACATATTTTATAGTAATTATCCCTCAATCTGAATTGGTACTTTACCGTCAAATAATACATTTTGGACTCATGTTAATGTTAGGCAACCTGCTCTTCCAAACTTTTTTCTTTTTTTTTGTCCACCTTAAAATAAATAGGATTCAACAGTTTACGAGGAATCCAAGTCATTTGTCATGTTATTGATCAAGCAAGTGTGACTATTTTCTTGACGAAATGCCATGTTAGTGGAATTAAAGACAAAAAAGTCAAGAAACTGGGAAGAAACTGAATTGTTGAATATGTTGAAATCTTGTTGAAAAAAGATGGACTTACACCAGAGGATGAATTAGAAACATCTGAAATCGAAATCAAACTTGACCCAATTCACTTGGACTCAGCACAGGCAGATCCAGAGCTAAGTGGCTTGAAAAAGCGAAGAACAATTCAAGCAATTTTTTCACTCTTGAAAAAAAAAAAAAATTACGAAACAGAATTAAATGCATTTTAATAACTGGTTGCAACGAGATCTCTCAGTATTTGCTAGAGTTGTTCTATCCAAAGCCGAGACTCGTTTGGTGTCTCCTTCCCTGTCTCTGTGTGAACGATGCCGCCTGCGACCAGGTGAATGCAGGTGTTCATCATTTCATTTGGAAGATCGAAATACAGAAGAAGAACAAGGTTACGAAATAGGTAGATAAAGGAGTCCATCATTTTAAATAAGAAAGCAGAGGGTGGTCTTAGAGTCTGACAATTCAATGATGTGGTTAATACCTTTTAATCTAGGAACATTTCAATCTTCTGCAAATTCAACGTGGAACTTCAAAATGTGGAACGTTCTAATCTCCTGCCGTCCAAACTACCAATCAAACTGTCCAAATGTCACCAGCAAACTCTTGTGGCTTGGAAAATGTGTTATACCTGCAAAACTTTAACTTGGAATAAAGTTGCTGAAGTTACCATAAGACATCAATATCTTTCTCTGATTGGTATTCAAGAGGTATCGATCATACTTTTCATATTTTTGATGAATCTGGCAGAATCCTATCATATGAGAAATTTCAAAATAAAAACAACTTTCTCATTCCTATTCCTTTCAAAGGATGTGACCCTCCGGTTAAGGCCATCCCAGTTGGCTTAATACACCTCGCAAAGTGCCATTTGGGTTATGGGGATGGTAATTGATCTTAAATGGAATTGATGGGACGACCACAAAATGGACCAATAAGCACATTCCAGAAATTTCCCAAAACATAAACAAAATTGCGCCGAGAGGAAAATTCTTTGGGAAGTCTTATATTGATGAAATAAAGTGGAAAAAATGGTTATGCCCTTCATATTCTGCATAATAAATAAGAGCAGAGAAATTCATTTTAAAGTGTTGTACATGATCAACCCAGTAAACTTCTTTCTTGCCAAATTTACAAATATAAGAGGAAAACAGCAAAATATTTTGACTGTCAAATATTTTTTGACTGTCTATTAAACTCAGCAAAAGAAGGACGGTTCATCACCCAGCGAGACTCGCTTCCCGTCTTTCGTACGCGAGGCGCGTTCAAAATAGGGGTCGACTGATTAATCGGCCTGGTCGATAATCTGAACCGAAATTCCTCATTTTAACCGATTATCGGATTCGCTATTTTGTCTGATGTGACTGACGATTACAATAAATAACTAAACAAATGCGCTCGGCAGGGAAGGCACTTGTCAGGACTCTCAAATTCTACGGATATGCAAAATAAAGACATATACAGTATATGAAAATCTTACTTATTTGCCGAATTTCATTCAGTGAAACGCGATGGGCAAACAAAAAGCTGCTCGCGTTCGGCTCGGTCGTTACCCTCTCCTGTTTTCGCAGCGCGGTAGGGAAACACTGCCATCACTGTCATTATCCTTGATCCATCCAATGAGTCATTTCCCTGTGTCTCGAGAATAAACTCGGAATTCTGAATTGAAAGTCGAAACCTCGAGAATAAACTCAGAATAACCTTTCGAGGATAAACTTGGAATTTCCACTTTCCCGTCTCAATTGAGTTTTGAGAATGAAGTCGGAATCTGAGATTAAAGTCAAAATACACTGTGAGAATACGGTGGGTGAGACGGGTGAGGGAGACACGGAGAGAGGTGAGACAGGCAGAGAGTGAAGGTGAGGGAAAGAGACTTGGAGAGAAGGGTTCAAATTTGAATTTAAGTTTTACCGGTTTTATTTATTTCGACTTTGTTTATTCATTTTTACAGTAAAATTTACCTGTTTTGGGGAGCTATGTAGTTAACTATTTTATCTCTTCAAAATCTCCGTCCAGTTTGCAAGAAATGCTGTTAGGAGCTCCCTGCACTTTATTTAACATTCAATATAATGTTGAAATGTTCTGTTTTCTAAATGTATAAGTATTTAATTAAACAGATGTTTAAATGAAGCACCCCAAATCAGACAAATAAACATAGAAACAAACAACAACATATAACGCAAACATAGAAACAAACAACAACATATAACACAAACATAGAAACAAAAGGCAACACTATGTATCTGACACAACATAATTGATTAAGGCAAAAAAAATGACAACAGCAATTACGGCACGCGGCCTCTTTCTGTGATAGTTATGGCAGTAAAGGAGAGAAAAGGAGAAGGTGTAATCAGGGGGGTCTTCGGGGGGGTGTTCTAAGCAGATGCTGGTTCCAAAGCAAACGGAAAACAAAAAACAAAATCTAAAATTACAACAGGAGAATATACATGTTGCAGTGAAAAAAATACATATAATGTGACTGTTGTGGTGTGACTGCATGTCTTTTTTTTTTTTCCCCGTTGTGGGTTTTATTTTTTTCCTTGTACGACTTATATTTTATTTTATTTACGTTTGTTTGTGGGCGATTTGAATGACACGAGGAAAATAAATGTGTTTTTCGAAAACTCTCTCTCTCTCTCTGCATGACAAGCATTCTTACATTGCCAAAGCACAGAAAGACGGCAACAATAATGTTACACAAGGTTTAAAATAGAGTACTGTCAAGCAGGAAGGGTCGAGTTGCCTCATTGTACCCTGCTCACTGAGGTTTGGAGAGCCAGATCTCCACCTGCAGTCACACCTTCTCTGTGTGAGCTGGAGCTACTGCTCGGTGAGCTGCTAACTAACACCTGCTGGAGACACAGTCCATCTGCACCAGCTGATATGGGAGTAGGTAAGCATTTCCCGGTTGGACCAGTTTGACGACATACTCATGGGATGACACTTGGATACTAAACTGATACTGAGGACGAACGAATGAACACAGGCACGAACAAGGCTTCTTACACACCAAGACGGTCAAATTTCTCAGTGAATTCAACTAACTTGAACCAACCAGTAGACATATGAAGCAATAAGGTAGGAACACAGCTCCCAACACTGTATTGGTATGAGCTCATGTATTTCTGAAGATAACTAGAATGTGACATTGGTTATTGTTGATCATTTACCTTCAATTTGAAGAGGTTGGACTGGTTGGACTGAAGAAACTGCAGTCCGGATCATGCAGAACACCAGGTAGGTAAAGGGAAATACTTTAGTTTCAAGCTTTGTATGTAAAAGACACATACTGTATATCTGTCTTGCTGCTTAGATACCTCTCGAACAGATTATATGTCTCACTAATGATATACCTGTCTATCTGCCTGTCTAACTGGTAGGGGTGAGATAGACAGGACATCTAGAACAATCTGGTGTTGCAGGAAGTCATTCCTTTCTAACTTGTAGAGAATAGAAAGGAACGATTGAAATGCAAACTCAAACAGGGAAACATTAAAACAAGCAAGAGAATCTCAAAGCAGAGAATACAGACAAGTGAGCGCGAGAGAAGCACTTCGTGGACTGGGTGAGAGAGGACCACACGGTCACACGACCCAAGGTCAAGAAAAGTGTCTTCCTGTTTTGACCCAATGGATGTACAGTGACTTCATGGAGACTGGAAATCATTCCAGTTCTGGTTAAATGCAGTTAAATTGGAGGATAAACAATCATCCCTGATTCAATCTGATCAGTAAAACGTGCTGTTTGCTGCATCGAATTGGGTAGAAATACAGGGCTTGTTCTGATCACTTAGATATGCAAGCCTTCTTCCAATTAATTAGAAATGCAGTTATTGTTGTTTATGGTTTGCAGTGCAAAGTGTGTCCCTATTAGTTAAATGCAGAGCTTGTAGTAAGCCTTTTGAGTTTAAATCTTGTTGAACTCAGGCTTTGTTTGCCCGGGGGCAAAAGTCTGGCCACTTGTGGTTTAGTGGAATACTGTGACATCATCGTGGTTTCTGTATTTAAAGGTCTTCAGTCAACCATGAATGAGTCTGAGGAGAGAAAGGAGGGGCATCCGACCGCTAAAAGAACCCCGTCTGGGGAACATGTCAGCCTGTGCAAAGCTAAGAATTATGATGACTGTCTGGGATTGTTGTCCATCTCGGAGCTCAGCAGTGATGTCACTACACCTTCATTAGTCTGAAGAAAAGCTGTGTGTGTGTGTTTTACGTCGAAGCCCAGCCCAGGAGCAGGAGAGTCCAGAGGGTCCTGCACCAAGTCGGGTCTCCATCAAGAGTGACCCGTCTCTGATTATACCTTTAATGTCTAAAGATGGAGATCAGGCTACGAAGCAGAGGTGAGGATTTAACAAACAGATGATAGAATATGATAGTTAAACCTCAAATCCTAACTTCCAGATGATGGTTATTGTTTATCTTGTAGATTCCATCAGGTGAGAGCAGACTGTCCTGAACCCAGCTCAGACTCCTTGAAGAGTGACTGGTCTATGGATCATCCTATTGGCTTCAGAGATGGCCGCCCCTCCAGTAAGAAGAGGTAAGAGTTCCAAACAGATGATGGAGACAGAGGAGATTGTTGTTATCAAACTCTACTGAGCAGAGGGAACAAGTCAGGAGGAAATTAATTGGTCGGAACCAACCATCGGGAGTGTTGAAAGATTTCACGAATGCCCTTCAGCACCCACCACTGCTGCACTGTTGATTGGCAGTGTGAGTTTCAAATCGACCGGGTCTGCCAAGTTATGTAGGCCTGGCGCTGACAAATGTAAATTAAAGCAGCCGTAATGGACAAGGAAGGGTTTCATTGGTGTTATTCCAAAAATTTTGAATATCGGTGTAGGTAGGTAGACAATAAAGAAATGACCACTTCAACTTTAAAATAACACGTAGCTCACTGAATTCAAGCCTTCTAGTGATTTTGGATATTGATATCAGCTCGTGCAAACATTTCAACGTGTCTTGATGCACTGTGGAACATGCTATTTTAAAATGACCAATCATTAATTTTAATTTAGTAGTAGTAATTTATGTATTTTAATTAGCGCAAATTGCCATTTGTTAAAATGTTGAATTCTGTCTGTATATATGAATTCTCTCTGTATATATACACAAGTCAGCCAGTCACCTCTTGCCACCTGCATTCGGTCTCCAGTCTCCAGAAGGATCTCTGCCACGCCTGCCCACTCTGCCACTCACACTCTTAGCTCATTTGGACTTTGGTTAACTAACCCTGATTGTCTGCAATAAACCTGTTAAAACCACTTTTGCCTTTGAGTCTGTTCTGCATTCTTTCGTCCCAAATTGAACGTATTATAACAACAATCCAAAAGTCTTAAATAAAAGGTGGGGCTGGGGGTGCACAAGTGACCCCTGTAAACTTGAACTTGTCCGTCATGTTTGAAGAATGCGATTGTTTAATACCTTCCTTTTTTTTATTAATTAGAGTTCAACTGAGCAAACAACTATGCTTTTCGAAATGGAGAGGGAAAAAGGCAAAAACAGCCAAGGATAGCACCGTATCATAGGGAGTGGAGTGTGAAGATGTATTTAGAAACATCACTCGCGGTGGTGGGCCGCTCTGTGTCCAAGTCCCAGGCCATTTTTTTTCTCCCATTGGAACTTTCAAACTATATTTATTTAGTGTCTGAACAACACATACAAGAATGTGTTTTTCAAGAAGACATCATCTTTTGTGTGAGTGTGTGTGTGTGTGTGTATGGTTCCGCACTCCTATTACCTAAAGTTAACCCTCGCTTACCTTACGGCTAAAATTAAGCATCTCTAACCCTGTACCCTAAGTTAACCACCTCTAACCTTATTCCTCAACTTAACCTCTCTAACCTGAGTGACTTCTCTAGTTCCGGTGAGAGCTACCACTTCTGGTTCCGGTGACTTCTTAGCGTGTCGGCTGTTGTTGTCTTTTTTTGCTGTTGTTTTTGTTGCTGTTGCTGGAGTTGATGTTGCTGCTGCTGTTGTTGTTTTGTGGCTGCTGCTGCTATTTATGTTGCTGTTGTTGTAGTTTCTGTTGTGATATTACAGTGGGAGGATTATAAGAGGGTGTGTCTTCGGAGAGATAGTCAAAAGGATCTCCCTCCCGAGGTCAGAATGAAAAACTTGACCCGTAATTTACGGACGCTAATTAAAGGACCGTGACTGGATTAAGATGAGACGGTGCACAGAGTTCAAATTCCCGTTTCCGGTGAGGGCTACCACTTCCGGCTCTGATGATGTCTTTGCTCTGCGGTACTTCGTTGAGATGATATGGTACACACTGTTGACTCAATACAGATGAGATTTCTGGTTCCGGTGAGAACTACCACTTCCGGTTCCGGTGACATCTTCGCTTGTGCGCAATTGCTGCTACTATTGCTGCTGCTGTTTTCTGTTCCTGCTACTATTGCTGCCGCTGTTTTCTGTTGCTGCTATTGTTTCTGCTGGTATTGTCATTGCTGCTGCTAACCTTATACCTAAACTTGACGTCCTATACCTATACCTGACCTGACGTCTTTGCTGTGCGTTGCTTCCCTGAGAACTATTGACTCAATACAGATGAGATTTCTGGTTCCAGTGTGAGCTACCACTTCCGGTTCCGGTGACGTCTTTGCTTGTGCGCTGTCGCTGCTGCTCTTGCTACTGTTTTTGTTGCTGCTATTGTTGCTGCTGGTACAGTAACCGCTAGTGTTGTCATTGCTGCTGGTGGTGGTGTTGGTGCTGCTAACCTTATACCTTAACAGGTGTTGTCGTTGCCACTGCTTACCTTATACCTAAACTTAACCATCTCTGACCTTATTCCTTAACCTAATCATCTCGAACATTATACCTAACAATCCCTGAACTTAGTGTAGGGGATGGAAGCTCAGGCGGTAGAGCTGGTGGTCTAGTAATCTAAAGGTTGCTGGTTCTATCTCAGGCTCCTCCTGCTAGCATGCTGTAGTGTCCTTGAGCAAGACACTTAACCCCTAATTGCTCCTGATGGCTGCGTCCATCGGTGTTTGAACAATTGTAAGTCGCTTTGGATAAAAGCGTTTGATTAATGTAAACTTAACCATCTCTAAGCTTATACCCTAATTTAAATATCTCTAACTTTGTACCTCCACATCTCTAACCTGAGGGACTTTTCAGGTTCCGGTGAGAGCTACCACTTCTGGTTCCGATGAGGTCTCTCCGTGTGCGTTGCTGTTGTTGCTGCCGGTGTTGATGTTGCTGCTATTTCTGTTGCTGTGGTTGTTTCTGTTGTGAATAGGGGTGACGTCTTTGCGTGTACGTTGCTGCTGTTGTTGTTGCTGCTGGTGTCGATGTTAATGCTGTCGTTGTTGCTGTTTCTGTGGCTGTTGTTGCTGCTGTTTTTGTTTTCTGTTGCTGTTGCTGCCACTGTGCTTGGAGTCGCTTTTATTGTTGTTTTTGTTGTCTTTGTTGTTGCTTTTGTTGTTGCTGTTGTTTCAGGGGGATTCTTTTGTAATGACCGGCTGAGAACTACGTTCTCACTTCCTTTTTTGTATTTCTTTGTAAAGCGCATTGTGTTGCCCCGGTATGAAATGCGCTCTATAAATAATGTGTGACTTGACTTGTGTTGACATGAGAGGAGTCAACAAGTACCAGTTTTATTGTAGAGAGTGGGCAAGGTGGAACAAACCTGGAGCAGAAGAAGACATGTAATGACAAGGGCTCTTCTCCTGTGTGTGTGGGGAGGGGGGTTTTACCTGTTGCTCATTGATAACACTAACAAGCAACAGGCAGACAGCCACACTGATCCTGGGTCCAATTACCTAGACCTAAGACAGGTGTGGCTGCTTAAACCACAACACCCCAACACCACTGTGTGTGTGTGTGTGTGAGTGTGTGTGTGTGTGTGTGTGTGTGTGTGTGTGTTTGTGTGTGTGTGTGTGTGTGTGTGTGTGTGTGTGTGTGTGTGTGTGTGTGTGTGTGTGTGTGTGTGTGTGTGTGTGTGTGTGTGTGTGTGTGTGTGTGTGTGTGTTCTTCACAGAGACCAGCAGAGGTCACAGGTCACCAGTGGTTTGTCTGGACAGCAGCATCAAACAGACCTGGACTCCTTATTCCTGGTGTGTAAATGTCCAACACGCTCCAAATGACATGAAGCAGGATGTGTTGTGGTGCTGATGGTCTCCATGCTTCCACGTTGGGCCAGTGGGATGTGAATCCAGGACAGTAAAGTTCTCACTGATGTTCCTTTGTTCCAGCTGTTAGAGGACAACATGGTCACCTTTGTAAAGAAGGAGCTGAAGAGGCTCAAGAAGGTTCTGGGTCCAGATTACCCACAATGCTCAGTGAGGCAGAAGGAGGAAGAGGATGATGAGATGGACAGTGAGGAAGAGGAGCAGAGGAGGAGCGCCAGAGAGGGGGTTCTAAAGATCACACTGCACTTCCTGAGGAAAATGAAACAGGAGGATCTGGCTGACTCTCTCCAGAGCAGTAAGAGACAGATTCACACATTTAAAGGAACATTACATTCTGGCTCTCTGCTTTTTACTATAATGGTTTCTGAGCAGCTCTCTACATGTATGTGTATGTGTCCAGAGGTAAAGCTTGGAGACATTTGCAAAGGGACAGTCGATCCATGTGTTGTATGTACCTGGACTCCCGCTCTGACTTCTTCCAGCTGATGTACAGCGCTTTATAGAACAACACTGCCCCCAGCCCTGTAGGCAGAAAGGGAGAGAAAAGTTAGAAGAGCAGCACTGTTAAGAAGCACTGGCTTCCCACAGAGAGCTGATTTTACTTTATCAAATGCCTTCTAGCACTTCTCCATCCACTGGACCTGATCAGATCTACCTTTTCAAGTTAAATCAGAGAAAGGGCTGGTCAGCTCCCAAAAGTCAGCTACAAACCTCCTGCAGTAGTCGGCCAAACCCAAAATCTTTTTTAGGTTTTTCTTTGTCTCTGGGAACGGACCAATCGTAAACCCAAGTGGTATCCCAGATATTGCAACTCCCTTGCCCAACTGCACACTTCTTTGGGTTAGCCATAAGCCTAGCCTGCCTTATGGACTCGAGTACTGCCCCCACATGCTTCATGGGCTGCGCCCAGCTGTCATTGTGATTGATCACATCATCCTAGTAGACAGCAGCGTATGCCATGTGCAGACGCAGAACTGGTCCAAGAGTCTCTGAAAGGGGGCTGGGGGAACCGCCAGTAGCCCATGGTTAAATCCTGTGTCGTAAAAAAATGGAGTTGTGCCTGCTGGTCAAGTAGCTTGTCGACCAGAGGCATCAGGTACGCGTCAAATTTTGACACCTGACCTAGAACCTTACCGACCCACCCAACCTACCCACCAGGACTATGGGGCTACACCAGTCGCCTTTAGACTCCTCTCTCACTATCTCCTTTAATTCCATCTGCATAACTTTGGGTTCATGCTCAAGCAGGCGCTACGGCTGGGAGCGTACCTTCACCTCTGGGGTTTTTGTAGGACGTGCGGCCTGGCAGGCGTGATAAGACATCAGAGGGGTGCTGCTGTAACACTGCCACGTCCATGCTATGGCCTGGTGAGAGATGGTTACTGGACAGGGCCGGGTCGGGATCGGTCGTTTTTGGAACCTCTGGCCCCAACTCATCCATCCATCAGTCTGGGGCTAATACATGCTGGTCGAACTTGAGCGGATTCCCAACAGCGTGTTAAGTTCCCAAAGTGCACATGACATAAACAAAGTACCCTGGTTGGTGAGGATTTCCTTCAGAATCCTGACTCGGGAGATGACCCAAAACAGTGCCTGCACCACACTTTTAGCCGTTATATTGCACACTGGAGTACCGGGATGCATAGTCCACTAGGACCAACACAAAACTAAACCCAGGGGCACTGTGGTCTAATGGCCCAAGAGGTCCATAGCAAGTCATTCGAACAGCACCTCAACTAGGGGGAGGGGCCTCAATGGCGCAGTTGGTGTAGCCTTAGGGTTGACTAATGGGCACTCGGGACATGCAGTGTACCACTTACATATATCTCATCATCACATTTCCCTACCGACCGTGAGTGCATTCCCCCAGCCTCCCACATTAACATGTTAAACCCTGGCCAGTTCATACTCAAAATCAGAGAGTATGATAGGCTGGAGCCAACCACGGCCTTCTTCTTATGCTATTTCCTTTGTAATGAAATTCAAGCCGCAAAAAATTGATACATGTGAATATCCCCATGCACACATAGAATCTCCACCCATGCACCTCCATCAAAGCCCTCAAGCTCGGCGTGGCGCTTCCGCAGCCAGCGGATCGGCTCCTGGCCACCTTTCATCTGGTGCTCCACCCCTCCCGAGTCCCTGTTTGGGTGCCTCTAGTGGGAGTCTCTACCCACAGGTATGGACGGGTATATAGAGCCAGACAGAGTCCTTCATGCAGTGGGGCATGGACATGGCGTGAGTCTTAATTAATAATTTCGGCTCGCTCACTGTCTGGTCCACAGGCTTTCAGTATCCTGTACCATGCAATCCTCACTGCAAGAAAAAAAACACATAAGAAGACTCTTCCAGCCAGATCTGACCTATCAGCACTGACAGGGCTGATTTGGCGGCCCCATTTCAGCTGCCCCGCAATGGGAAGAAGACAGTGCCACCAACTACATCCTATTGCTTAACCACACCCCCTTGTCTGCCACATACACATTTAGCATGAAGTTTTGACATTAATCTTGTTAATGTCTGTTAAAGTTTAACATCAACTCATTGATGTCCTCTGTTGTTTGTTAATTCAGTTAATCTTCCTGCGGAGTGCAGACGTAAACTGAAGTCGAACCTGAAGGAGAAGTTCCATTGTTTGTTTGAGGGAATCGCGAAAGCAGGACAGCCAACACCTCTGAATCAGATCTACACAGAGCTCTTCATCACAGGGGGAGGTGGTGCAGAAGTGAACCAGGAACATGAGGTCCGACTGATTGAAGCAGCTTCCAGGAAACCAGTGACAGAAGAAACAACAATCAGATGTCAAGACATCTTCAAACCCTTACCTGGACAAGATCAATCATTCAGAACACTGGTGACAACGGGAGTGGCTGGCATTGGTAAAACAGTCATAACACGCAAGTTCGCTATTGACTGGGCTGAAGACAAAGCCAACCAGGACATACACTTCACATTTCCATTCACCTTCAGAGAGTTGAATTTGCTGAAAGGGAAACAGTTCAGTTTGGTGGAACTTGTTCATCACTTCTTTACTGAAACCAAAGAATCAGGAATCTGCAGCTTCGACAAGTTCCAAGTTGTGTTCATCTTGGACGGTCTGGATGAATGTCGACTTCCTCTGGACTTCCAGAACAATAGGATATGGACTGATGTCACAGCGTCCACCTCAGTGGACGTTCTATTGACAAACCTCATCAAGGGCAACCTGCTTCCCTCTGCTCGCATCTGGATAACTACACGACCTGCAGCAGCCAATCAGATCCCTCCTGAGTGTGTGGACATGGTAACAGAGGTGAGAGGCTTCAGAGACCCACAGAAGGAGGAATACTTCAGGAAGAGATTTTCAGAGGAGGAGCAGGCTAACACCATGATCTCCCATATCAAGACATCACGTAGCCTGTACATCATGTGTCACATCCCAGTCTTCTGTTGGATCACTGCCACCGTTCTGGATCACGTCCTGAAAACAGCCCAGAGAGGAGAGATGCCCAAGACCCTGACTGAGATGTACATCCACTTTCTGCTGGTTCAGTCCATACAGGGTAATGTCAAGTATCATGGGAGATCTGGGACAGATCCACACTGGAATACAGAGAGCAAGAATATCATTCTGTCCCTGGGAAAATTGGCTTTTGACCAGCTGGAGAAAGGAAACCTGATCTTCTATGAAGAAGACCTGGCAGAGTGTGGCATTGATGTCAGAGCAGCCTCAGTGTACTCAGGAGTCTTCACCCAGATCTTTAAAGAGGAGTGTGGGCTTTATCAGGACAAGGTGTTCTGCTTTGTCCATCTGAGCATTCAGGAATTTCTGGCTGCTGTACATGTCTTTCTGACATTCACCAGCACTGGCGTCAATCTACTGTCAGAACCACAACCAACATCAAAGTTATCCAAGCATTTTAAAAATAAATCTGACTTAGAATCCCTCTACCAGAGTGCTGTGGACAAGGCCTTGCAGAGTGTCAATGGACACCTGGACTTGTTCCTTCGCTTCCTATCGGGACTTTCTCTGGAGACCAATCAGCTGCTCCTACGAGGCTTACTGGAACAGACACGAAGTATCCCAGTGACCAATCAGGAAATTGTGCGTTACATCAAGAAGAAGTTGAGCATGGATCTCACTCCGGAAAGAAGCATCAACCTGTTCCACTGTCTAAATGAGCTTCATGACCATTCTCTAGTGGACCAGATCAAACTTCACCTGAGATCAGGAAGTCTCTCCACAGTGAAATTGTCCCCTGCTCAGTGGTCAGCTCTGGTCTTCATCTTACTGTCATCAGAAGAGGAGCTGGAAGTGTTTGACCTGAACAAGTACACTGCTTCAGAGGAGGCTCTTCTGAGGCTGCTGTGTGTGGTCAAAGCCTCCAAAACATCTCTGTAGGTGCACAGATATCATATATTCACTGGAATCCATTTAACATGTGATGAGATATTGTAAGTTATCTAATATCTAACCATTTATTTATCTGTGTGCATGTTGATATGCAGGCTGAAAGGCTGTAATCTGTCAGATAGAAGCTGTGAAGCTTTGGCCTCAGTTCTCAGCTCTGACTCCTCTCGTCTGAGAGAGCTGGACCTGAGCACCAATGATCTGCAGGATTCAGGGGTGAAGCTGCTCTCTGCTGGACTGGGGAGTCCACACTGTGCACTGGACACTCTCAGGTCAGTGTTGACCTTGACCCAAACATTTGAGATTTTTGTACATATTTTTTACAACTGTAAAGAACCATGTCAATTTACACTATTACATATAGGTGACATAACTTTATAAAAAAAATAATGTATATAATTGTGACAACTCTGTAGTTGTTGCAGGGTGAGAGATGGACCAGCAGGCAGGTGTAACAGAAAACCAGACTGCGCTGGGTATTTATTGAAACAGAAATAAAGACGTTTGGCTTTTCAGACAAACGTCACCAATGTCAGACAGCCCTGCCTCGGTTTCCCCTTTGAGTTGACAATGCTGGCTCTCCCTACCTGCAGATGGTGCCAACACCACTCCTTCGTACCACAATAATATATACACAATATTTTTCTAAAATATAGCTGCAGGCAGCAATGCATGACATGCTGTGGTCCAATCTCGGTGAAAATAGGACCAAATGTATAAAACTAAATGGCGGCAATTGAAAGTTATACGATTACCAAAGCCATATACCAAACAATGCCAGATTTCTCACAGTGCCTCAGAGTCATGCCTTTCTCCTATGTACCAAACTGGATGTTGATATCTAAATGCATTGTTCAGTTATGGCAGATTATGTAGAATATAATTTTTTTGTAAACTTTAAAAATGAATTGTGGCCAAACATTGAGGTGTAGCAAATGTCCAGCAGTCCAGACATGCTGTGGTCCAAGCTTGATGAACATTGGACTACCTGTTAGTAGGAGAGGAGTTAGGAAAAATACCTTTTGGACAAAATTCAAAATGGCGGAAAATATGACGCAAATAGACAGCACAATGCATCATAGACTTGGCGTCACCCAAGGAATCCATAGGCGCAAAAACTTTGTTTCCATGACCAACGTTTCAGAAGCTATTAGACAAAGCGTAAAAGTGGTTGTTATAGTGCACCATCTGGCCGATGAATCCCATTTTCTGTGTTTCCTAGTTTTGGAACAGATCGAACCTATCATAAATTTGGTGGTTGTGGCTTTCACAGTTTTTTGAGCAGCAGGCCCTTTCAGCCGGAGAATGGCTTGGACAGTTAATAATCTGAACAAAATCAATAGGGTTCCTGCACTTCGTGCTGGACCCCTCAAAGTCTGAACTTTGACAATAGGGCTCACATCCTTTGGGCGGGACCCCTAATAATACATCAATGAATTTTATAATCATATTGCGGTAAATCATTATTTATATGTTCAGATTTTTTTTTTCTATTTTATTCCATTTTCTCTTAGATAACTAGTACAGTTTAACCACCGCCTTTTTCCAAAAAATGTCATTGACCAGCGTTTGAGACTGAAAAAGGTCAAGTAAACCGAATGTCCAGTGTTAAAAAATTAATGCTTTGATTCCATTGCCAATATTTTTTAACAATAAGTCTGTGATTCAAACAAAGGAGCTCTGAGTACAGTATATCTATGCGTGTGTGTGCTACCTGCTTCCAATGCAGCCACACCTGAACTGAAATGAGTTCAGGTGTGTTCCTTGGTTCCTCCAGCAACATGCAGAGGGAGCTAAGTACATTCAAAATGTACTTTGATCTGATTGATAATTGCTTTTTTACTCTGAATCCTTACTTCCTACAAAAGGACACAGCATGATGTGATGCTGCATGATCCAGGTGTTGTGAAGCCAAATCATGCCATGAGTCCATTCACACAATCATGTCTTTGTAGATGTATTATTAATTCCGTTAAATGTGATTTGTGTACAATCTCTGTGGTAGAATTTCAAAGTATGATTTGTCATTAAACCGGTACAAACAACACATTCTGTTAGGATATACAGTAAGTTCCTAACGTGTGTGTGTGTGTGTGTGTTTGTGTGTGCAGGCTGAGAGGCTGTAATCTGTCAGAGAGAAGCTGTGAAGCTCTGGCCTCAGTTCTCAGCTGCAACTCCTCTCGTCTGAGAGAGCTGGACCTGAGCAACAATGATCTGCAGGATTCAGGAGTGAAGCTGCTCTCAGCTGGACTGGGGAGTCCACACTGTGCACTGGACACCCTCAGGTCGGTGTTAGTCAATCTCTACATGAAACTCATTGTGGCCTTGTTGTGACAAGATGAAAGCATTGTTAGAATATGTGTCCTATATCCTGTATGTGCCCACATCAACTAAACCACATTTCAAGGCAACAGCTATTTTTAAATCGCCCATAAAACGAACTCACATTATCCCTATTCACACCAAGTTGAATATACAGAATAACATATATGACACGTTGTGAATCATGTTGTGTTTGTAGCCTGTCAGGCTGTCTGGTCACACAGGAGGGCGTGGCTTCTCTGACTTCAGCTCTGCGCTCCAACCCGTCCCATCTGAGAGAGCTGGACCTGAGCTACAACCACTCAGGAGAGGCGGGAGTGAGGGGGCTCTCTGCTGGGCTGGAGGACCCACGCTGGAGACTGGACACTCTAAGGTACGGAGAGACCAGCTGACACTCCCTGACAAGCTCTTCTACGAGGAATACTCTCTACAACCGTGAGGTCAATCATATTGGGATGCTGGGGAACGTGCTTTGTTGTTAGACAGCACATATGACCATGATGTTGGAAGGGAAATGACCGATACGGCAGATCTCAATGTCCGTGTTTCCCTGATCTAAGAGAACTCTCTGCTCTGACTGTGTTCTTCCCAGTGTGGAGCACGGCGGAGTGTGGAGGCTGAAACCAGGGCTGAGGAAGTGTAAGTGTCTGTTTATTTTGTTACTTTTTATCTGTCAACTATTGAGATGGAAAGTCCATCCACACAGCAGTACAGTCCATCCATTCAGATCCTACTGAGAATGAAGATGATGGTGGACATTGTGTGTCTTTATCACACTGCAAATAAATGGACAATCTGTCTGTTGATGAATCCACAATATATGAACCAAACAGGGATGTTAGATCATAAACTGCTGCTGCATTGTGTCTTGTTCTCCACCAGATGGTGTTCAACTCACGCTGGACCCAAACACAGCACACAGAGAACTCTGTCTGTCTGAGAACAACAGCAAGGTGATGAAGGTGGATGTGAAGCAGCCGCACCCTGATCACCCAGAGAGATTTGACTGTAAGGAACAGGTGTTGTGTAGGGAACGTCTGACTGGGCGCTGCTACTGGGAGGTGGAGTGGGGAGGAAGGGTTGACGTAGGAGTGACATACAGAGGAATCGAAAGGAGAGGAATGGGTCATGACAGCACTCTTGGATTGAATGAAATGTCCTGGAGCCTGTTTTGTTACAAGGATCATTACTATGCCTGGCACAATGGCCTTAGAACAGTCATAGATTTCCTTCCGTCCTCTGGTCATCACAGAGTAGGAGTGTATCTGGACTGGTCAGCTGGCGCTCTGTCCTTCTACTCCGTTTCCGATGACACACTGAGACTCCTCCACACCTTCCACACCACATTCACTGAACCACTCTACCCTGGATTTAGGTTGTGGAGGTGTGGTACCCCAGGGTCTCAGTGTCAGATAGTGGAGGTGTAGTATCCTCGCCTCCAACTAGTCCAGAATGCTCCATTGGCTCCCTGTTTTTTATCACTGATCACTTTAAAAGCACGTCTGGGTCTGAGTCCAAGCTATATAACATATGTTGACCCCATTTGAGCCTGTGCGCAGCCTTAGATCCTAGAGCGGAGCCCTTCTGGCTGTTCTTAAAACTTAAGGTGACCGTGCCTTTTCTATCAGGGCCCCTCGGCTTTGGAACGACCTTTCTGAGTAGATACGGCAGAGTCAGTGAATTCTGTTAAATCAGTTCTTGAAACCCACTTTTATAGATTTGCTTTTATGTGACCTCGCCCCTTTTTTATTGTGTCGTTATCTTTTATCTGCTTTTAATTATCTCTTTATCAGCTTTTTGAATTTGATGAATGAAATTTATTTCAGTTTATTGATGTTGTTTTGCCTTTTAAATTCATGATCTGAGCACTCTGCTTTTATTTTGTCTGTCCAAGAACTTTGTAAACTGTTTTGTCCACCTTAAAATAAATAGGATTCAACAGTTTATGAGGAATCCAAGTCATTTGTCATGTTATTGATCAAGCAAGTGTCACTATTTTCTTAACGAAATGCCATGTTAGTGGAATTAAAGACAAAAAAGTCAAGAAACTGGGAAGAAACTGAATTGTTGAATATGTTGAAATCTTGCACTTACTCACTTAAAAGATGCACTTACACCAGAGGATGAATTAGAAACATCTGAAATCGAAATCAAACTTGACCCAATTCACTTGGACTCAGCACAGGCAGATCCAGAGCTAAGTGGCTTGAAAAAGCGAAGAACAATTCAAGCAATTTTTTCACTCTTGAAAAAAAAAAAAAAATTACGAAACAGAATTAAATGCATTTTAATTACTGGTTGCAACGAGACCTATCAGTATTTGCTAGAGTTGTTCTATCCAAAGCCGAGACTCGTTTGGTGTCTCCTTCCCTGTCTCTGTGTGAACGATGCCGCCTGCGAACAGGTGAATGCAGGTGTTCATCATTTCATTTCGAAGATCGAAATACAGAAGAAGAATAAGGTAACGAAATAGGTAGATAAAGGAGTCCATCATTTTAAATAAGAAAGCAGAGGGTGGTCTTAGAGTCTGACAATTCAATGATGTGGTTAATACCTTTTAATCTAGGAACATTTCAATCTTCTGCAAATTCAACGTGGAACTTCAAAATGTGGAACGTTCTAATCTCCTGCCGTCCAAACTACCAACCAAACTGTCGAAATGTCACCAGCAAACTCTTGTGTCTTGGAAAATGTGTTATACCTGCAAAACTTTAACTTGGAATAAAGTTGCTGAAGTTACCATAAGACATCAATATCTTTCTCTGATTGGTATTCAAGAGGTATCGATCATACTTTTCATATTTTTGATGAGTCTGGCAGAATCCTATCATATGAGAAATTTCAAAATAAAAACAACTTTCTCATTCCTATTCCTTTCAAAGGATGTGACCCTCCGGTTAAGGCCATCCCAGTTGGCTTAATACACCTCGCAAAGCGCCATTTGGGTTATGGGGATGGTAATTGATATTAAATGGAATTGATGGGACGACCACAAAATGGACCAATAAGCACATTCCAGAAATTTTCCAAAACATAAACAAAATTGCGCCGAGGGGAAAATTCTTTGGGAAGTCTTATATTGATGAAATAAAGTGGAAAAAATGGTTATGCCCTTCATATTCTGCATAATAAATAAGAGCAGAGAAATTCATTTTAAAGTGTTGTACATGATCAACCCAGTAAACTTCTTTCTTGCCAAATTTACAAATATAAGAGGAAAACAGCAAAATATTTTGACTGTCAAATATTTTTTGACTGTCTATTAAACTCAGCAAAAGAAGGACGGTTCATCACCCAGCGAGACTCGCTTCCCTTCTTTCGTACACGAGGCGCGTTCAAAATAGGGGTCGACTGATTAATCGGCCTGGTCGATAATCTGAACCGAAATCCCTATTTTAACCGGTTATCGGATTCGCTATTTTGTCTGATGTAGCTGCCGATTACAATAAATAACTAATCAAATGCGCTCGGCAGGGAAGGCGCTTGTCGGGACTCTCAAATTCTACGGATATGCAAAATAAAGACATATACAGTATATGAAAATCGTACTTATTTGCCGAATTTCTTTCAGTGAAACGCGATGGGCAAACAAAAAGCTGCTCGCGTTCGGCTCGGTCGTTACCCTCTCCTGTTTTCGCAGCGCGGTAGGGAAACACTGCCATCACTGTCATTATCCTTGATCCATCCAATGAGTCATTTCCCTGTGTCTCGAGAATAAACTCGGAATTCTGAATTGAAAGTCGAAACCTCGAGAATAAACTCAGAATAACCTTTCGAGGATAAACTTGGAATTTCCACCTTCGCGTCTCAATTGAGTTTTGAGAATGAAGTCGGAATCTGAGATTAAAGTCAAAATACACTGTGAGAATACGGTGGGTGAGACGGGTGAGGGAGACACGGAGAGAGGTGAGACAGGCAGAGAGTGAAGGTGAGGGAAAGAGACTTGGAGAGAAGGGTTCAAATTTGAATTTAAGTTTTACCGGTTTTATTTTTTTCGACTTTGTTTATTCATTTTTACAGTAAAATGTACCTGTTTTGGGGAGCTATGTAGTTAACTATTTTATCTCTTCAAAATCTCCGTCCAGTTTGCAAGAAATGCTGTTAGGAGCTCCCTGCACTTTATTTAACATTCAATATAATGTTGAAATGTTCTGTTTTCTAAATGTTTAAGTATTTAATTAAACAGATGTTTAAATGAAGCACCCCAAATCAGACAAATAAACATAGAAACAAACAACAACATATAATGCAAACATAGAAACAAACAACAACATATAACACAAACATAGAAACAAAAGGCAACACTATGTATCTGAGACAACATAATTGATTAAGGCAAAAAAAATGACAACAGCAATTACGGCACGCAGCCTCTTTCTGTGATAGTTATGGCAGTAAAGGAGAGAAAAGGAGAAGGTGTAATCAGGGGGGTCTTCGGGGGGGTGTTCTAAGCAGATGCTGGTTCCAAAGCAAATGGAAAACAAAAAACAAAATCTAAAATTACAACAGGAGAATATACATGTTGCAGTGAAAAAAATACATATAATGTGACTGTTGTGGTGTGACTGCATGTCGTTTTTTTTTTCCCCGTTGTAGGTTTTATTTTTTTCCTTGTACGACTTATATTTTATTTTATTTACGTTTGTTTGTGGGCGATTTGAATGACACGAGGAAAATAAATGTGTTAAACTCAAAGTACATCTCTCTCTCTCTCTGCATGACAAGCATTCTTACATTGCCAAAGCACAGAAAGACGGCAACAATAATGTTACACAAGGTTTAAAATAGAGTACTGTCAAGCAGGAAGGGTCGAGTTGCCTCATTGTACCCTGCTCACTGAGGTTTGGAGAGCCAGATCTCCACCTGCAGTCACACCTTCTCTGTGTGAGCTGGAGCTACTGCTCGGTGAGCTGCTAACTAACACCTGCTGGAGACACAGTCCATCTGCACCAGCTGATATGGGAGTTGGTAAGCATTTCCCGGTTGGACCAGTTTGACGACATACTCATGGGATGACACTTGGATACTAAACTGATACTGAGGACGAACGAATGAACACAGGCACGAACAAGGCTTCTTACACACCAAGACGGTCAAATTTCTCAGTGAATTCAACTAACTTGAACCAACCAGTAGACATATGAAGCAATAAGGTAGGAACACAGCTCCCAACACTGTATTGGTATGAGCTCATGTATTTCTGAAGATAACTAGAATGTGACATTGGTTATTGTTGATCATTTACCTTCAATTTGAAGAGGTTGGACTGGTTGGACTGAAGAAACTGCAGTCCGGATCATGCAGAACACCAGGTAGGTAAAGGGAAATACTTTAGTTTCAAGCTTTGTATGTAAAAGACACATACTGTATATCTGTCTTGCTGCTTAGATACCTCTCGAACAGATTATATGTCTCACTAATGATATACCTGTCTATCTGCCTGTCTAACTGGTAGGGGTGAGATAGACAGGACATCTAGAACAATCTGGTGTTGCAGGAAGTCATTCCTTTCTAACTTGTAAAGAATAGAAAGGAACGATTGAAATACAAACTCGAACAGGGAAACATTAAAACAAGCAAGAGAATCTCAAAGCAGAGAATACAGACAAGTGAGCGCGAGAGAAGCACTTCGTGGACTGGGTGAGAGAGGACCACACGGTCACACGACCCAAGGTCAAGAAAAGTATATTCCTGTTTTGACCCAATGGATGTACAGTGACTTCATGGAGACTGGAAATCATTCCAGTTCTGGTTAAATGCAGTTAAATTGGAGGATAAACAATCATCCCTGATTCAATCTGATCAGTAAAACGTGCTGTTTGCTGCATTGAATTGGGTAGAAATACAGGGCTTGTTCTGATCACTTAGATATGCAAGCCTTCTTCCAATTAATTAGAAATGCAGTTATTGTTGTTTATGGTTTGCAGTGCAAAGTGTGTCCCTATTAGTTAAATGCAGAGCTTGTAGTAAGCCTTTTGAGTTTAAATCTTGTTGAACTCAGGCTTTGTTTGCCCGGGGGCAAAAGTCTGGCCACTTGTGGTTTAGTGGAATACTGTGACATCATCGTGGTTTCTGTATTTAAAGGTCTTCAGTCAACCATGAATGAGTCTGAGGAGAGAAAGGAGGGGCATCCGACCGCTAAAAGAACCCCGTCTGGGGAACATGTCAGCCTGTGCAAAGCTAAGAATTATGATGACTGTCTGGGATTGTTGTCCATCTCGGAGCTCAGCAGTGATGTCACTACACCTTCATTAGTCTGAAGAAAAGCTGTGTGTGTGTGTTTTACGTCGAAGCCCAGCCCAGGAGCAGGAGAGTCCAGAGGGTCCTGCACCAAGTCGGGTCTCCATCAAGAGTGACCCATCTCTGATTATACCTTTAATGTCTAAAGATGGAGATCAGGCTACGAAGCAGAGGTGAGGATTTAACAAACAGATGATAGAATATGATAGTTAAACCTCAAATCCTAACTTCCAGATGATGGTTATTGTTTATCTTGTAGATTCCATCAGGTGAGAGCAGACTGTCCTGAACCCAGCTCAGACTCCTTGAAGAGTGACTGGTCTATGGATCATCCTATTGGCTTCAGAGATGGCCGCCCCTCCAGTAAGAAGAGGTAAGAGTTCCAAACAGATGATGGAGACAGAGGAGATTGTTGTTATCAAACTCTACTGAGCAGAGGGAACAAGTCAGGAGGAAATTAATTGGTCGGAACCAACCATCGGGAGTGTTGAAAGATTTCACGAATGCCCTTCAGCACCCACCACTGCTGCACTGTTGATTGGCAGTGTGAGTTTCAAATCGACCGGGTCTGCCAAGTTATGTAGGCCTGGCGCTGACACATGTAAATTAAAGCAGCCGTAATGGACAAGGAAGGGTTTCATTGGTGTTATTCCAAAAATTTTGAATATCGGTGTAGGTAGGTAGACAATAAAGAAATGACCACTTCAACTTTAAAATAACACGTAGCTCACTGAATTCAAGCCTTCTAGTGATTTTGGATATTGATATCAGCTCGTGCAAACATTTCAACCTGTCTTGATGCACTGTGTAACATGCCATTTTAAAATGACCAATCATTAATTTTAATTTAGTAGTCGTAATTTATGTATTTTAATTAGGCCAAATATACCTTTAAAGTCTAAAGATGGAGATCAGGCTACGAAGCAGAGGTGAGGATTAAACAAATAGATGATAGAATATGATAGCTAAACATCCTCAAATCCTGACTTCCAGATGATGGTTATTGTTTATCTTGTAGATTCCATCAGGGCAAAGCAGACTGTCCTGAACCCAGTTGTGTCTCCATGAAGAGTGACTGGTCAATGGCACAACCTCTTAGTTTCGAAGATGGCCGCCCCTCAAGGAGGAAGAGGTAAGCGTTTCAAACAGATGATGGAGACAGAGGAGATTGTTGTTATCAGACTCTACTGAGCAGAGGGAAGAAGTCAGGAGGAAATTAATTGGTCGGAACCAGCCATCGGGAGTATTGGGAGATTTAGTGAATGCCCTTCAGCACCCACCACAGCTGCACTGTTGATCGGCAGTGTGAGTTTGGCCTGGCGCTGACAAATGTAAATTAAAGCAGCCGTAATGGACAGGGAGGGGTTTCACTGGTCTTATTCCAAAAAATTTGAATATCGGTGTAGGTAGGTAGACAATAAAGAAATGACCACTTCAACTTTAAAATAACACGTAGCTCACTGAATTCAAGCCTTCTAGTGATTTTGGATATTGATATCAACTGGTGCAAACATTTCAACCTGTCTTGATGCACTCTGGCACATGCCATTTTAAAATGACCAATCATTAATTTTAATTTAGTAGTCGTAATCAATGTATTTTTCATTATGGCAAATTGCCATTTGTTAAAATGTTGAATTCTGTCTGTATATATGAATTCTCTCTGTATATATACACAAGTCAGCCAGTCACCTCTTGCCACCTGCCTTTGGTCTCCAGTCTCCAGAAGGATCTCTGCCACGCCTGCCCACTCTGCAACTCACACTCTTAGCTCATTTGGACTTTGGTTAACTAACCCTGATTGTCTGCAATAAACCTGTTAAAAACACTTTTGCTTTTGAGTCTGTTCTGCATTCTTTCGTCCCAAATTGAACGTATTATAACAAACGATCCAAAAGTCTTAAATAAAAGGTGGGGCTGGGGGTGCACAAGTGACCCCTGTAAACTTGAACTTGTCCGTCATGTTTGAAAAATTTGATTGTTTAATACCGCCCTTTTTTTTATTAATTAGAGTTCAACTGAGCAAACAACTATGCTTTTCGAAATGGAGAGGGAAAAAGGCAAAAACAGCCAAGGATAGCACCGTATCATAGGGAGTGGAGTGTGAAGATGTATTTAGAAACATCACTCGCGGTGGTGGGCCGCTCTGTGTCCAAGTCCCAGGCCATTTTTTTTCTCCCATTGGAACTTTCAAACTATATTTATTTAGTGTCTGAACAACACATACAAGAATGTGTTTTTCAAGAAGACATCATCTTTTGTGTGAATGTGTGTGTGTGTGTGGTAGTTCCGCACTCCGACACAGACACAGACACTGACAGACAGACACTGTCTAACCTAATACCTAAAATTAACCCTCGCTTACCTTACGGTTAAAATTAAGCATCTCTAACCCTGTACCCTAAGTTAACCACCTCTAACCTTATTCCTCAACTTAACCACTCGAACCTGAGTGACTTCTCTAGTTCCGGTGAGAGCTACCACTTCTGGTTCCGGTGACTTCTTAGCGTGTCGGCTGTTGTTGTCTTTTTTTGCTGTTGTTTTTGTTGCTGTTGCTGGAGTTGATGTTGCTGCTGCTGTCGTTGTTTTGTGGCTGCTGCTGCTATTTATGTTGCTGTTGTTGTAGTTTCTGTTGTGATATTACAGTGGGAGGATTATCAGAGGGTGTGTCTTCGGAGAGATAGTCAAAAGGATCTCCCTCCCGAGGTCAGAATGAAAAACTTGACCCGTAATTTACGGACGCTAATTAAAGGACCGTGACTGGATTAAGATGAGACGGTGCACAGAGTTCAAATTCCCGTTTCCGGTGAGGGCTACCACTTCCGGTTCTGATGATGTCTTTGCTCTGCGGTACTTTGTTGAGATGAGATGGTACACACTGTTGACTCAATACAGATGAGATTTCTGGTTCCGGTGAGAACTACCACTTCCGGTTCCGGTGACATCTTCGCTTGTGCGCTGTTGCTGCTACTATTGCTGCTGCTGTTTTCTGTTGCTGCTACTATTGCTGCTGCTGTTTTCTGTTGCTGCTACTATTGCTGCTGCTGTTTTCTGTTGCTGCTATTGTTTCTGCTGGTATTGTCATTGCTGCTGCTAACCTTATACCTAAACTTGACGTCCTATACCTATACCTGACCTGACGTCTTTGCTGTGCGTTGCTTCCCTGAGAACTGTTGACTCAATACAGATGAGATTTCTGGTTCCAGTGTGAGCTACCACTTCCGGTTCCGGTGACGTCGTCGCTTGTGCACTGTCGCTGCTGCTCTTGCTGCTGTTTTTGTTGCTGCAATTGTTGCTGCTGGTACAGTAACCGCTAGTGTTGTCATTGCTGCTGGTGGTGGTGTTGGTGCTGCTAACCTTATACCTTAACAGGTGTTGTTGTTGCCACTGCTAACCTTATACCTAAACTTAACACTTAACCCCCTTATTGCTCCTGATGGCTGCGTCCATCGGTGTTTGAACAATTGTAAGTCGCTTTGGATAAAAGCGTCTGCTTAATGTAAACTTAACCATCTCTAAGCTTATACCCTAATTTAAATATCTCTAACTTTGTACCTCAACATCTCTCACATCTCTAACCTGAGGGACTTTTCCGGTTCCGGTGAGAGCTACCACTTCTGGTTCCGATGAGGTCTCTCCGTGTGCGTTGCTGTTGTTGTTACTGCTTCATTTTGCTGTTGTTGCTGCCGGTGTTGATGTTGCTGCTATTTCTGTGCTGTGGTTGTTTCTGTTGTAATATTACAGTTAGAGGATCATAAGAAGGGTGTGTTTTCAGAGAGAGAGAGTCAAAAGGATCTCTCTCCCGAGGTCTGTTTGGAAACTTGACCCGTAACTTAGGGACGCTAATTAAAGGACCGTGACTGGATTAAGATGAGATGGTGCACACAGTTGAAATTTTCATTTCCGATCAGGGCTACCACTTCTGGTTCTGGTGACGTCTTTGCTGTGCTTTACTTCATTGAGGTGAGATGGTACACACGGTTGACTCAATACAGATGAGGAGATTTCTGGTTTCGGTGAAAGCTACCACTTCCGGTCCAGGTGACGTCTTCGCTTGTGTGCTCTTGATGTTGCTGATTTTGTTGCTGCTGTTGTTGGTGCTGCTAACATTATACCTTAACTGGTGTTGTCATTGCTGTTGCTAACCTTACACAGAAACTTAACTCTCGCTTACCTTATACCTCAACTTAACGTAACTTAATACCTCGACTTAAACATCTTTAACCTGAGTGACCTTTCCAGTTCCGGTGAGAGACATGACTTCCGGTTCCGGTGACGTCTTTGCGTGTACGTTGCTGCTGTTGTTGTTGCTGCTGCTGTCGATGTTGATGCTGCCGTTGTTGCTGTTTCTGTGGCTGTTGTTGCTGCTGTTGTTGTTTTCTGTTGCTGTTGCTGCCACTGTGGTTGGAGTCGCTTTTATTATTGTTTTTGTTGTCTTTGTTGTTGCTTTTGTTGTTGCTGTTGTTTCAGGGGGATTCTTTTGTAATGACCCGCTGAGAACTATGTTCTCTCTTCTTTTTTGTAATTCTTTGTAAAGCGCATTGCGCTAACAAGCAACAGGCAGACAGCCACACTGATCCTGGGTCCAATTACCTAGACCTAAGACAGGTGTGGCTGCTAAAACCACAACACCCCCACACCACTGTGTGTGTGTGTGTGTGAGTGTGTGTGTGTGTGTGTGTGTGTGTGTGTGTGTGTGTGTGTGTGTGTGTGTGTGTGTGTTCTTCACAGAGACCAGCAGAGGTCACAGGTCACCAGTGGTTTGTCTGGACAGCAGCATCAAACAGACCTGGACTCCTTATTCCTGGTGTGTAAATGTCCAACACACTCCAAATGACATGAAGCAGGATGTGTTGTGGTGCCAATCGTCTCCATGCTTCCACGTTGGGCCAGTGGGATGTGAATCCAGGACAGTAAAGTTCTCACTGATGTTCCTTTGTTCCAGCTGTTAGAGGACAACATGGTCACCTTTGTAAAGAAGGAGCTGAAGAGGCTCAAGAAGGTTCTGGGTCCAGATTACCCACAATGCTCAGTGAGGCAGAGGGAGAAAGAGGATGATGAGGTGGACAGTGAGGAAGAGGAGCAGAGGAGGAGCGCCAGAGAGGGGGTTCTGAAGATCACACTGCACTTCCTGAGGAAAATGAAACAGGAGGATCTGGCTGACTCTCTCCAGAGCAGTAAGAGACAGATTCACACATTTAAAGGAACATTACATTCTGGCTCTCTGCTTTTTACTATAATGGTTTCTGAACAGCTCTCTACATGTATGTGTATGTGTCCAGAGGTATAGCTTGGAGACATTCGCAAGGGGACAGTCGATCCATGTGTTGTATGTACCTGGTTAGCCATAAGCCTAGCCTGCCTTATGGACTCGAGTACTGCCCCCACATGCTGCATGGGCTGCGCCCAGCTGTCATTGGTATTGATCACAGCATCCTAGTAGACAGCAGCGTATGCCATGTGCAGACGCAGAACCCGGTCCAAGAGTCTCTGAAAGGGGGCTGGGGGAGCCGCCAGTAGCCCTTGGTTAAATCCTGTGTCATAAAAAAATGGAGTTGTGCCTGCTGGTCAAGTAGCTTGTCGACCAGAGGCATCAGGTACGCGTCAAATTTCAACACCTGACTCCCCTTTCAGTAGTCTACGTAGAACCTTACCGACCCACCCAGCCTACCCACCAGGACTATGGGGCTACACCAGTCGCCTTTAGACTCCTCTATCACTATCTCCTTTAATTCCACCTGCATAACTTTGGGTTCATGCTCAAGCAGGCGCTACGGCTGGGAGCGTACCTTTACCTCTGGGGTTTTTGAAGGACGTGCGGCCTGGCAGGCGGGATAAGACATCAGAGGAGTGCTGCTGTAACACTGCCACGTCCATGCTTTGGCCTGATGAGAGATGGTTACTGGATCCATCAGTCTGCGGCTAATACATGGTGGTCGAAATTGAGCGGATTCCCAACAGCGTGTAAAGTTCCCAAAGTGTACATGACATAAACAAAGTACCCTGGTTGGTGAGGATTTCCTTCAGAATCCTGACTCGGGAGATGACCCAAAACAGTGCCTGCACCACACTTTTAGCCGTTATACTGCACACTGGAGTACCGGGATGCATAGTCCACTAGGACCAACACCCAGGGGCACTGTGGTTTAATGGCCCAAGAGGTCCATAGCAAGTCATTCGAACAGCGCCTCGACTAGGGGGAGGGGCCTCAATGGTGCAGTTGGTGTAGCCTTAGGGTTGACTAATGGGCACTCGGGACATGCAGTGTACCACTTACATATATCTCATCATCACATTTCCCTACCGACCGTGAGTGCACTCCCCCAGCCTCCCACATTAACATGTTAAACCCTGGCCAGTTCATACCCAAAATCAGAGAGTATGATAGGCTGGAGCCAAGCACGGCCTTCATCTTATGCTATTTCCTTTGTAATGAAATTCAAGCCGCAAAAATTTGATACATGTGAATATCCCCATGCACACATCGAATCTCCACCCATGCACCCCCATCAAAGCCCTCAAGCTCGGCGTGGCGCTTCTGCAGCCAGCGGATCGGCTCCTGGCCACCTTTCATAGCATGAAGTATTGACATTAATCTTGTTGAGTTTAACACATACTCATTGATGTCCTCTGTTGTTTGTTCATTCAGTAAATCTTCCTGCGGTGTGCAGACGTAAACTGAAGTCGAACCTGAAGGAGAAGTTCCATTGTTTGTTTGAGGGAATCGCGAAAGCAGGACAGCCAACACCTCTGAATCAGATCTACACAGAGCTCTTCATCACAGGGGGAGGTGGTGCAGAAGTGAACCAGGAACATGAGGTCCGACTGATTGAAGCAGCTTCCAGGAAACCAGTGACAGAAGAAACAACAATCAGATGTCAAGACATCTTCAAACCCTTACCTGGACAAGATCAATCAATCAGAACATTGGTGACAACGGGAGTGGCTGGCATTGGTAAAACAGTCTTAACACGCAAGTTCGCTCTGGACTGGGCTGAAGACAAAGCCAACCAGGACATACACTTCACATTTCCATTCACCTTCAGAGAGCTGAATTTGCTAAAAGGGAAACATTTCAGTTTGGTGGAACTTGTTCATCACTTCTTTACTGAAACCAAAGAATCAGGAATCTGCAGCTATGACCACTTTCAAGTTGTGTTCATCTTGGACGGTCTGGATGAGTGTCGACTTCCTCTGGACTTCCAGAACAATAAGATATGGACTGATGTCACAGCGTCCACCTCAGTGGACGTTCTATTGACAAACCTCATCAAGGGCAACCTGCTTCCATCTGCACGCATCTGGATAACTACACGACCTGCAGCAGGCAATCAGATCCCTCCTGAGTGTGTGGACATGGTAACAGAGGTGAGAGGCTTCAGAGACCCACAGAAGGAGGAATACTTCAGGAAGAGATTCACAGAGGAGGAGCAGGCTAACACCATGATCTCCCATATCAAGACATCACGTAGCCTGTACATCATGTGTCACATCCCAGTCTTCTGTTGGATCACTGCCACCGTTCTGGATCACGTCCTGAAACCAGCCCAGAGAGGAGAGATGCCCAAGACCCTGACTGAGATGTACATCCACTTTCTGCTGGTTCAGTCCATACAGGGGAATGTCAAGTATCATGGGAGATCTGGGACAGATCCACACTGGAATACAGAGAGCAAGAATATCATTCTGTCCCTGGGAAAATTGGCTTTTGACCAGCTGGAGAAAGGAAACCTGATCTTCTATGAAGAAGACCTGGCAGAGTGTGGCATTGATGTCAGAGCAGCCTCAGTGTACTCAGGAGTCTTCACCCAGATCTTTAAAGAGGAGTGTGGGCTTTTCCAGGACAAGGTGTTCTGCTTTGTCCATCTGACCATTCAGGAGTTTCTGGCTGCTGTTTATGTCTTTCTGACATTCACCAGCACTGATGTCAATGTGCTGTCAGAACCACAACCAACATCAAAGTTATCCAAGCTTTTTAAAAAGAAATCTGACTTAGAATCCCTCTACCAGAGTGCTGTGGACAAGGCCTTGCAGAGTGTCAATGGACACCTGGACTTGTTCCTTCGCTTCCTATTGGGACTTTCTCTGGAGACCAATCAGCTGCTCCTACGAGGCTTACTGGAACAGACACGAAGTATCCCAGTGACCAATCAGAAAATAGTGCGTTACATCAAGAAGAAGTTGAGCAAGGATCTCTCTCCAGAAATAAGCATCAACCTGTTCCACTGTCTAAATGAGCTTCATGACCGTTCTCTTGTGGAGCAAATCCAACATCACCTGAGATCAGGAAGTCTCTCCACAGTGAAAGTCTCCCCTGCCCAGTGGTCAGCTCTGGTCTTCATCTTACTGTCATCAGAAGAGGAGCTGGAAGTGTTTGACTTGAAGAAATACTCTGCTTCAGAGGAGGCTCTTCTGAGGCTGCTGCCCGTGGTCAAAGCCTCCAAAACATCTCTGTAGGTGCACAGATAACATACATACAATATATTCCATGTGAGCTTTTTCACATCTGAGGAGATATTTTAAGTTCATATCTGTATATCTATTATGAAACTATTTATTTATCTGTATGCATGTTGATATGCAGGCTGAGAGGCTGTAATCTGTCAGAGAGAAGCTGTGAAGCTCTGGCCTCAGTTCTCAGCTCCAACTCCTCTAGTCTGAGAGAGCTGGACCTCAGTACCAATGATCTGCAGGATTCAGGAGTGAAGCTGCTCTCTGCTGGACTGGGGAGACCCCACTGTGTACTGGACAGTCTCAGGTCAGTTTTTCTGAACCTTGATCCAAAGGACATTTTAAACATATTGAGATTTTGTATGCATGTTAACTGTAAATAACTATCAATATACACTGATATATATATACCCGTTCTGATGGTTGATGTGAACATTAACTGAAGCTGCTGACCCATATCTGCATCGTTTTATGCATTGCACTGTTGCCACATATTTGGCTCATTAGATAATTGCATGAATAACTAGGTGTACAGGTGTTAAATGATAAAGTACTTATAGGTTAATAAGTACTAAAGGCTAATAAAGTACTCAGTGAGTGTACAAGCCGATGTGACAGTCCCGATGTGGATTACTGAGTTTAATTAACAAATTAATCCACTTCCCCCTGCACATCAAATTAAACCTCACTTACAGTATGTAAAGAAAATACTATCATTCCAGCAGAAAAAACAATATCAGGCCCAGGAACAGACTTTACCTTTTACTTCATGCTTAGGAAGTAGTTTTATGGACTTATTGTTGTGTACCTGTCGGCAATATGGAGGACAGTGGAAGGGGTGTGGTCCCCTTGCTGCTTGGAGTCAACCATGTGTGGGCTGTTGTCAAACTGACTTTCAAGTAACGATAAATCTGTCAAATAGGTTATGGGTTTTTTTCTTCACATAATATGTAAGTGCAGAATCAGAGCTTTAAAAAAAATGTATCACTTATGTATCAAATATTTTGGAAGCTATGACTTATTAAAGAAAGTTTTGGAAACAGACGTTCTGAGAAATCAGCCTTTAAAATTTGAGAAGCATTTCCAGATATTTGCAGAACAAAACATTACACATTAAGAAACACAATTAGTGCTTTTAATGGTAACATTTGGATAGTGCTGTACTTCAATGTGCTTGTTTACTGTGATGTCTAATGTGTACTGTGCTTCAATGACATAATGTTGAATGTGGTTTTTTTTATATAATATTTGAATCATTAAATTATAAAAATGGTTGGAAAATGCAAAATTCAGGTTAATCCTTTAATTTCAAGTCATTTCTTTTCATTATTTTCATAAGTTCATGCTTACTGTAGTAGCATGACTCCTCTATTGTTCTGTAACTTTAAACATTCTCATTTCCTGCACTTATTGTTTTTTAACAATGATTCTGTTACGAAAGTGGCACATTTCAGATTGAGAGCATGAAAACCTATCACCAGGGGAGAACAATTCCTAGAATTTAAATCCGCCATATCAATTCTACGAATGGAATGGAATGTAAATTGAATCATATCGCCGAAATGGCCGAATATCTTGCTCCCAGGAAACAGGGAGCACGATATAAGTTCGTGCCTTATGAAAGTCGAAACTAACTTTTAAATAATGCCTTGTCCATCTGAGATTAGAGTGAGTTAGAGTTAAAGTGAAGATTCAGCAACTGGATTGCATATCTCTCATCTTATATTTGTTCAGAAACAGAGTCTAGTGGACTGATAATGTGTAATAAGTGAAAGTTATAGTGTAAATTTAACAGAACATTACTGAAACCCTGTTGCCTCACGTCACTTCAGAGTTTACAGTGCAGTGCGAACGCAGCCACAAAAAAAGCCCTTGACGGTATCTAGTTCTTGGAGGACCTCGCCAGTTCCAAATTCCCCTCAGGGAGTCCCCAGAACTGTTCGGTGCATAAACACCGATCGTAGTCCTTGCTCTCCAGGTGTGTGAGGGGCAGGTGAACCACAGAAGAATTGACATCTCTAATGGAGCGGCTCTGTCTGTTTGCGTATGGGTGGGGTCTTCTGTGGTGTCAGTGGTCTTCTTCATGTGTGTCATGACTAGCCATTCAAAGCACTTCATGATTATTGGGTGAGTGCTACTGGGCGATAGTCATTCATATGGAGGCATGTTGGGACACTCCTGTTGGGCCTGGGAAAGTGAGGTGTTAAAGATGTCTGTCAGCACCTCTGAGAGCTGATGTGCGTAGTCCCTAAGAACCGGGTTTGGGATGTTGTCTCACACTGAGGGGCATTTTACCTGGCGGGGGGATGAACCTTGAGCCTTGAGCCAGGAGAAATGTTGGACCCTCAAAACGAGCATGAAAGGTGTTAAGAGCATCAGGAAGAGATGAGTCCCATAGATGAGGGCATTGTGGTGTACGTAGTCTGTGATGCTCTTGATGCCCCTCCACATGATCCAGTGGTCATTGGTGGAGAAGTGACCCTGGATTTTGAGAGCATAGGTAGCTTTGGCCCTCTTGACCTACAATGAGGTTTCTGCTTGCTGCTCTAAGTGCAGTTGCGTCACCAGACTTGAATGCGGAGTCAGATTTCCAGCAGAGACCAGACCACTGCATTCAGCCGGGGTTTTTGGTAGGGTTGAATGGTAACTGTTCTGGTGGTGGTAACATCATCCACAAACTTGCTAATGGAGCTGATGATGGCTGACGCATACTGCTCCAGGTCCACATCTCCAGCACTTGTTGCTGCCTCTCTGTAGAATTGCCAGTCTATACACTCAAAACAGCCCTGGAGCATCAGAGGCCACGTTACTGGGCCACACAGTGATGCTTTTTTTTGTTGGGTTCCTTGAATTCAGCAGAGGGCGGTATGCAGGGAGCAGAATGATGACCAGTTCATCTCTCAATGAACGCTCAGTCTAAGTCTGATCAGATCCATTTTGTTATCCAGAGAGCGAACATTGGCCAGAAAGAGGGATACAATGGTCACGTTAGGTTTTAGCTTGGCTAACAGACCGGCCGCTCACCCATCTTCTGCTACCTTGCACAGTGCTTCCTCTTGCCTCTGAGCCGTTGTAGTCTGCCATGCCAGTCTGCTGCTGCAGGGTATTGGATCCTCAGGAGCTGCAGACTGCTGAGCGCCGCTCTAAGAGATGGGCAAGTTGTTTATAATGTTCAGATGTTCGGTTGGGCTGCAACATACCATATTTGTGTGTGTGTGTGTGTGTGTGTGTGTGTTTGTGTGCGTTTGTGCGTGTGTGTGTGTGTGTGTGTGTGTTTGTGTGTGCAGGCTGAGAGGCTGTAATCTGTCAGAGAGAAGCTGTAAAGCTCTGGCCTCAGTTCTCAGCTGCAACTCCTCTCGTCTGAGAGAGCTGGACCTGAGCAACAATGATCTGCAGGATTCAGGAGTGAAGCTGCTCTCTGCTGGACTGGGGAGTCCACACTGTGCACTGGACACTCTCAGGTGAGTGTTACGCAACCTCTGTAACCAGCACAGATCAGGAATGAGGACATCGAATGATGATGTTCATTTTCATGAAAATCCTTCTGACGATATGTTGAAGTGTTTTGGAACATGTATCACTATCACCCACAAAACTACTTGACTTGTATTATTACACAGCCCTTTGGAATATTGACTGATTGGTCAATCAGTGGTCAGTTATTTCTGTATAATGACATCTGTCTGTTAATGAGTGTCGTAAGGAGGAACAACTGTTCCCTGCATGTGTTCACTTCCCAGTACCACGGTGCTGGCTTACAGTACTAGTTCTAAAATAATTTCAAATCAATATTCCATCTCAATGTATTATGTATCAGTGTCTGTTGCTGTAGACAGTGTTTTCCTGATGTTGACACGATATGATTCATGTTGTGTTTGTAGCTTGTCCGGCTGTCTGGTCACACAAGAGGGCATCGCTTCTCTGGCGTTAGCTCTGCGCTCCAACCCGTCCCATCTGAGAGAGCTGGACCTGAGCTACAACCACCCAGGAGAGGCGGGAGTGAGGGAGCTCTCTGCTGGCCTGGAGGACCCACGCTGGAGACTGGACACTCTCAGGTACGGAGAGACCAGCTGACACTCCCTGACAAGCTCTTCTACGAGGAGGACCCGGTAGCTTCTCAATATCCGTGTTTCCCTGATCTAAGAGAACTCTCTGCTCTGACTGTGTTCTTCCCAGTGTGGAGCACGGCGGAGTGTGGAGGCTGAAACCAGGGCTGAGGAAGTGTAAGTGTCTGTTTATTTTGTTTCATTACTTTTTATCTGTCAACTATTGAGATGGAAAGTCCATCCACACAGCAGTACAGTCCATCCATTCAGATCCTACTGAGAATGAAGATGATGGTGGGCATTGTGTGCCTTCATCACACTGCAAATAAATGGACAATCTGTCTGTTGATGAATCCACAATATATGAACCAAACAGGGATGTTAGATCATAAACTGCTGCTGCATTGTGTCTTGTTCTCCACCAGATGGTGTTCAACTCACGCTGGATCCAAACACAGCACACAGAGAACTCTGTCTGTCTGAGAACTACAGCAAGGTGATGAAGGTGGAAGTGGAGCAGCCGCACCCTGATCACCCAGAGAGATTTGACTGTAAGGAACAGGTGTTGTGTAGGGAACGTCTGAGTGGGCGCTGCTACTGGGAGGTGGAGAGGGAAGGAGAGGTTTATATAGGGGTGACATACAGAGGAATCAGAAGGAGAGGAATGGGTCATGACTGCTTTCTCGGATGGAATGACAAGTCCTGGAGTCTGTTTTGTTCTAATGACCATTACTCAGCCTGCTACAATGGCAGTAGAACAGTCATAGATCTCCCTCCGTCCTCTGGTCGTCACAGAGTAGGAGTGTATCTGGACTGGTCGGCTGGCGCTCTGTTCTTCTACTCCGTTTCCTCTGACACGCTGAGACTCCTCCACGCCTTCCACACCACATTCACTAAACCCCTTTACCCTGGATTTGGGCTTTGGGGATCTGGTTCCTCAGTGTCTCTGCGTTAAATGGCGGAGGTGTAGTATATGGCATTTGGAAACAAAAACAATCAGCACCAACAGCCACACTCTGAAAGGCCTTAACCAGGGTACTGGCACTTGTCATATCTTACAACAGTTGATGTAGCCTGACTATTACAATGTAACCTAACTAAATACAGTGCAGTTCTACACAGACATTTACAACTACATGAGTAAGGGTACACAGAACAAATAAACACACACTAATACTCACTGTGTGACATCAACATAATAAAATAACGAATGCATCAATGCACAAAAAAAAAACAGCTCATAGAAAGACCGCGTGCTCTTATTTAGAAATGTGGGCATGACGTCGCCGGATGGCGATCACACGCTATCCGAAAAATGGCCGAAGTGGTTTTTCGTTCTGACTTTGTTGTGAAGTTTGTCTCAAAAGTCTGTGTGTGTAAAATGCAAATCCACAGGCGTAGAATTGAAATGCACAAATGCCTTTTTTGATTCACAAATAAAAACTGGATCCACAAATGCCTGTTTGAAAGTGGTAAGTCGTAAATGCTTTAAATTAATTCCTAAATTAATTCCATGTATTCACAGATTCCTTTGTGGAATTTGTTTGTGTATTTGCAGATCAGCTCTATTATTAGGCAAAATATCTGAAGGACGGAGAGAGGAAGTAAAGGACGAGTTTACAGATCTTTTTTTTTGTGTTTGTGGAAGGTTTATTATGTTTTCATATTGCACATTAACACACAGATTGTGGATCTGTTCACACAGATAATTTTCAGACAAATCTGCCTCCATACAATAGTCCACAGGCCTTCAACCTTGTTTGGCCCATGACCCTGTTGTTACATCCCCAAATACTCACAACGGCAGCGATTAGAGAGTGTGATAAATGTTGTTATTTTCTGAATGTTCTTTCCAAATGTTATCATGTTTTAGCCTTCCCCACTAATTTGAAGTATTAAAATTCACATTTGAACAATAAGCAACGGACTGAGACTAAATAAGAATCTTTCTACTTTCTTACTTTCAAAACTGGCATTACAGGTCAAAGTGCAGATATTCCACATTCCACGCTTTTGTCAATATATTATTTGAGTCAGCTCTGTGTATCCTGTACATTTATGGATTTTTTGCGATTACGACAATAAAAAAAACACATTTTGCTGTTATCAGTATTTTGGTTAATCACTTAATCACTTGGGTTAATCACCATTTTTACGTCATAATGAATCATTTTAATTACACAGTGCCCTCTCTTGGAGGTTTTGTCTTGCAGTACGAGGACGGTATAACTCGACCCTGAAAAAATACTGCAGCAGTAGCATTCCCATTTCAACCCATTTCAAACCCAAGCATCCCATAGAGCATACGTGGTACCACAGGTGGACCAACGGTACATGGAAAGATTTACTAAGGATTGCGAAGCCATCAAGATCGTGGCAAATCCAATAAAGATTACATTATGGGCTCTGAAAACATTTGACGGGCGCGAGGGCTGAGGGCTGGTTATGTTCGCAAGATGGCCGCGTCAAGGCATTTTGCCGCAGCATCCTTATGGGCTCCGTCTCTCCGGACAAATTAAACAGGCCCGCGCTTTTCATAAATTAAAAATCATAACAACACTAAATCCTTCAGGAATCTGTGGCATTCAACCGCCGCCCCCCCCCTCGTATATTTTCAGATGGTATCTTGGGAAGCAAATGTTTGTGGAATAATCACATTCAATTTTAAAGTATAATTGCGTCCATGGGATGAAAAACAAACGTTAGTGACAAAGCTCCTCTCGTCCCACAGGGTTTCGCCGAAAAAGTATGCGATTGTGAATCACTGAAATAAGTCAAACGGTCTGCATTAGCATAGGGTATAGTCACCAATCTAACTGAAACATTTAAAGCAGATCAAATTAAGTGCCCTCGCTGCGTATCTGAGCTGCTGCTTAGAATGGGATTAGGGGAAATGGAGTTATTCTGGACATCAGGCAAATTACTTAGACACTAAGTTAGAGTGTCTGCGTTCCCTGCTCGTGTGATTCTTTGCACAACCATTTCTCCATTAGGAGCCATCGATCACAAGAGCGCGCCGCGCTAGAGCCACTCTGGGAATCAAAGTGCTCGGGGCCAAGAAAGTGCTTGGCCGGCGCCCAAAACTTCTCTCAGTCACCGTGGTGGAAGCCAAGACCCGCCGCCATACTGCAGACCAGCTTCCTGTCAGGGCGAAGAGGAATGCAGACTTTCTCTCTTTCCCTCTGAAATGCTGATGAGGGGAGTGGCTGCAATACTTGTGATACAGCCTCCTTTTTCATCGTCAAAGCCTTTTTTTCGGCAGGGGTCCCTTGATGTAGCGCGCACCCATTTATCAGATGTTGAAACGCCGGCCGCTGCCAGCATTTTCCCTACGCCTCGTAACCGCCGCTTCCCCGGCGGCGTCTAATTCCCCGCCGTGGCATTTTAGGTCCGGAAAAGAGAGGGGCATTCCGAGTTAAAGGGCGACGCTGGAACTGTTCCCTTTTTGGAAAGATCAGCTTTATAAATCGGTCCCGCCCCCCCTCCCCCCTTCCTACGCAGCAGCATCTCCTCGCGCTTCTCCTGCCAGGAAATCTGCTGACCTTTAGGGCTTGGATTACCGGGCGGGCACTTTAGGACAAGGGTCGAGCCGCTGCCGATCGATGCGCATCGACTGGGCCGGCTTTACGAGCGTTACATTACAGTAAATGTGTTTGCGGGGCAGGGTTACGCAAGCGGCGACTGCTAATACATTGTTCTGTAGATTGGGAGGAGCGGTACCTTTCACCGGAGACGTCCTCCGTCTGGCGCGTCGTCGCCAAGGTTTTGGCAAGGAATGAACAGATGACCGCACCGTCTCCCGGGCAATCTGCGGCGGGAGTCCTCGCTCATCCGGACGCAGCAGGACACAACAAAGGGCCGCACAGTGTGTCACAATGCGCAAATAACACACAACCCCAACCACATCACCCATTTGATACCGGACACACACACGCACACACACATTTTTGGTGATACATTTACTTTCTTCTACATATATCACATCGCACTGTAGAAAGGATTCTGATCCGGTCAATAGGGGCGATCAGTAGTCGGTTATATCACGCCTACGAGCTCTCGCTAACACTAGCTCGTGGCGCCATCTTGTGATGCTACACAGAAACTACAATGGAAGACTTTGAGACGAAAGGCGGCGCAAGTCATTTCCGCCTCTCGGTCAAAACATTTACAAAAGACTGAGTTTGCTGAGGTGGCGCAGCAGCGTGGGATCATGGGAGTTGTCGTCTGCGCCCGGCGATGGTGCTCGGTTGACCAATACCAGAGTGAGAGCAGAGCAATACAAGCAATAGTACAATGCGGTGGCTAGCTAACGTTAGCTACTTCCCCCGGGTCCCCTCCTCACTCTCTGATGTATCATATCTTCTTGTTCTTCTTGTTCTTCTTGTTCTTCTTTTGCTTCTTGTTCTTCTTCTTCATCTTGTTCATAACCTCTTCCTTCTTGTTCTTGTTCTTCTTCGTATTATTATTATTATTATTATTATTAGTTATTCTTTGACGATATTTACTATATAACTTTTTTAAGGTATTTTATTTGACTTTGCTCTTTGCAGTTCTGCACAGTTTGACCAGAGCAGGATAAAGAAATCCAGAAACACAACAGAACCCGATCCAATAAATAAACAAACGTTGCATAACGATGTAAAATAATGTTACTAACGGTCAACACCTGGAGGGAGACGCGCGCTGCAGCTCTACTCAGCGACAGCACCCTCTGCATGACCGCCATGACACCCCTGACCTGGTCGTCCTCATTGGTATGTTCCTCCTTTCCTCACATCCCTCCTTTCCTCATCCCTCCCTCAGCTCAGACGCAGCCTGGGGTGATTCTGACACCGTACGGTGAGATAAGACTTTATTATTCCTCCGGGCCGCGGCCATTTTTTTAATTCCCTGCCTGTAAGTCCTTCATTACCGTGGGCCGGGCAGACGCCTGCCGCCATCTCTCCGATCCCCCTGCCTGGCTCGCAGCTCCAGCCATTACTTCCTCTCTCCGTCCTTCACTTCCTCTCTCCGTCCTTCACTTCCTCTCTCCGTCCTTTACTTCCTCTCTCCGTCCTTTACTTCCTCTCTCCGTCCTTCTCTTCCTCTCTCTGTCCTTCACTTCCTCTCTCTGTCCTTTACTTCCTCTCTCTGTCCTTTACTTCCTCTCTCCGTCCTTCTCTTCCTATCTCCGTCCTTTACTTCCTCTCTCTGTCCTTTACTTCCTCTCTCCGTCCTTCACTTCCTCTCTCCGTCCTTTACTTCCTCTCTCCGTCCTTCACTTCCTCTCTCCGTCCTTCACTTCCTCACCTTGTCCATCACTTCCTCTCTCCGTACTTTACTTCCTCTCTCCGTCCTTTATTTCCTTCCATCCTTCACTTCCTCTCTCCATCTTTCACTTCCTCTCTCCATCCTTTACTTCCTTTCTCCATCCTTCACTTCCTCACTCCGTCCGTCACTTCCTCTCTCCGTCCTTTACTTCCTCTCTCCATCCTTTACTTCCTTTCTCCGTCCTTTACTTCCTTTCTCCGTCCTTTACTTCCTCTCTCCGTCCTTTACTTCCTTTCTCCGTCCTTTACTTCCTTTCTCCGTCCTTCACTTCCTCTCTCCGTCCTTCACTTCCTCTCTCCGTCCGTCACTTCCTCTCTCCGTCCGTCACTTTCTCTCTCCGTCCTTCACTTTCTCTCTCCGTCCTTCACTTTCTCTCTCCGTCCTTCACTTCCTCTCTCTGTCCTTTACTTCCTCTCTCCGTCCTTTACTTATTTTCTCCATCCTTTACTTCCTATCTCCGTCCTTTATTTCCTCTCTCCATCCTTTACTTCCTCCCTTCGTCCTTTACTCTCTCTCTCTCCATCCTTCACTTCCTCTCTCCATCCTTTACTTCCTCTCTCCGTCCTTTACTTCCTCTCTCCGTCCTTTACTTCCTCTCTCCGTCCTTCACTTCCTCTCTCCATCCTTTACGTCCTCTCTCCATCGTTTACTTCCTCTCTCCATCCTTTACTTCCTCTCTCCATCCTTTACTTCCTCTCTCCGTCCTTTACTTCCTCTCTCCATCCTTTAATTCCTCTCTCCATCGTTTACTTCCTCTCTCTATCCTTTACTTCCTCTCTCCGTCCTTAACTTCCTCTCTCCGTCCTTTACTTCCTCTCTCCATCCTTTACTTCCTTTCTCCATCGTTTACTTCCTCTCTCCATCCTTTTCTTCCTCTCTCCATCGTTTACTTCCTCCCTCCATCCTTTACTTCCTCTCACTCTATTCCAGAGACTTTTTAATAATTCTGTCTGTTGCTTTGATGATGTTATTTCTACTTGCTTTTCACTTTCTGGCCTGAAAACAGTGGAACAAAACATCTACAGTGTTTTACTGTTGATTAGTACTGCGGCTACTGCTTCTACAGTACTACTACTGCTGCTGCTACTTCACTATTACTACTACTACTACAGTACTACTACTGCTGCAGCTACTACACTACTTACTACTACTACTACTACTTCTACAGTACTACTACTGCTGCTGCTACTACACTATTACAACTACTACTACACTTCTACTACTACTACTACAGTACTACTTATTTTGCTACTACTTCACTACTACTACTACTTCAGTACTACTACTTCTGCTGCTGCTACACTACTACTACTTCTACAGTACTACTACTGCTGCTGCTACTACACTACTACTACAGTCTTACTTCTGCTTCTGCTACTACACTACTACTACTACTACTACTACTACTACAGTGCTACTACTGCTGCTGCTTCTACACTACTACTACTCCTGCTGCTGTTACTACACTACTAATACTACAGTATTACTACTCCAGCTGCTTCTACACTACTACTACTACTACTATTACTGCAGTACTACTACTGCTGCTGCTACTACACTACTACTACTACTACTACTATAATAATACTACTGCTGCTGATACTACTACTACTACTACTACTACAACTACACTACTACTACTGCTGCTACTTCTAACTACTACTATACTACTACTACTACTACTACTTCTACTACTACTACTACTACTACTACTCCTGCTGCTTCTACAGTACTAATACTACTGCACTATTACTACTGCTGCTGCTACTACACTACTACTACTACTACTACAGTGCTCCTACTCCTGCTACTATTACTACTGGTACTTCTACGGCTGCTGCTAAGACATTACGACTACTTCTACTGCTACTATTACATCGAGAATATTTCTACTGCTACTTCTAAACTACTACTACTTAAATTGCTACTACTACACTTCTACTGCTACTACCACTGCTGATGCTACTACTTCTGCTGTGTCTGTTACTACACTACTACGGCTGCTGTTACCACTACTACTGTTACTACTAACACTACTACTGCTATCTTCTACTACAACTTCTACTGCTACTACTACTGCTGCTGCTACTACCACTGCTGTGTCTACTACAAGACTACTACGGCTGCTGTTACCACTACTACTGCTACTACTAACGCTACTACTGCTATCTACTACTACAAATACTACTACTACTACTACTGCTGCTGCTACTACTACTGCTGTGTCTACTACAAACACTACTACCGCTATCTACTACTACTACTACTGCTACTGCTACTAATATTGTTATACTACTACTATGATAACAGCAATTACAACTTGACTTATAATTAAATTATATTACATTTAACTACATTGGTTACATAACCAAGTTACTAAGTATTGAGCATCAGGAAAACTATTGATGTATATATTGTTCTATCTGTTATGGTTTGATTAAAATATGACTCCTACTCCTGTACGAGGCTGCTGTGCAGTTTCAAGCAGAACATCAGAATAACTCATCACATTATGTGCTCGCTCGCTCGCTTCCTCATTGCAGGGAGAGATAGGGAGATTTATTGTCATTATTTAGTATTACTTATATTTATTACGTACTAATTGATGTGAATTAAATTTCAAGTAATTAGCCGTACCCTTGTGTATATTTGTAACGATAATAAAGCTATTTGAATTGGGCTTAATCAACGGAGGGGGCGAGAAGGAGTGAGAGAGGGATGCAAGGGTATATTGTGTGCGGAGGAGGGAGGGAGGTGCAGCTTTGGCAAACGGGGAAGTACGCAGCACTGCAGCAACTGGGCGTTGGCTCCGGGATGGAGAGAATCACGACGGAGGAGAGGAAGAGGGAGGAAAGACGGAGGGAGGGGAGCTGCATCGATTCACATTACGATGCCGTGACGGGACGGTGCCTTCAGAGAGTAGGGACAAGCTGGGACGGCGGCAGAGGATTCTGTTTTCCCACTTCCGCGCGGTGGAAACAGATGATGGGATGGATTTAGATCATCTAATAAGGAAGTTGCCGGTTTTCGGCGGCGCGCGTTAAACAATGAGCTATAATAACAGATGTGTTACAAACAGAGGGGGAAAAAAGAAGAAAAGAGAAAGTCTGGCGGTAAACGATGAATCTAGACATGAACTAAAATAAAGGGAAAACATTTGAGCAATATTCAATATGAAGCTAAAACAATTACAATAAACCTCTATCGACAGTTCTCATTCTGACAAAAATGTGTGAAAAACAGACGAAATAGTCACAACAAAATAGTGTTTGTTTGCAGGCGTGTGTGTGTGGTGTGTGTGTGTGTGCGTGTATGATTGACAGGTTTTCCCTCGGCCTGACTCGAGAAAACCCAGTAGTGGTAATTTTTGCGATGGAGTAGATGACACTACATCAATGTTCTTCTCTTTAGTTCTCTCTCTCTCTCTCTCTCTCTCTACGATCTGTCTCTTTTCCCCCCCTTCTATTTTACCGTCTTCCTTTCTGTCTCTGACTCCTTTTTTATCTATCTAGTTTTTTTGCTTATCAAAGGTCCCTGACTGAATTCCCTGACTATGACTGTTTTGTTTTTACGCCTCATATTTCATGGCCTTAAATTCACATAACTGCATATTCACTTTGGCTGCAAAAAAAAAAAAACCCACACGTTATGTTTGTCGCAAATAGGTGCTCAGCAAATCGTTGCGGCGGACTTATTTTCCAACATATTTCACTTTAAACAGTCCGGAGCTGCACAGGTATTTCAGTCAGCTTTGTCATGGTGCATTGCATTGCATTTCACATTTAAATTGCCTTTTGAAACCAGATGACTTACTGCTCGGATCACAAACCAAATCAAAACACCTTGTACTTGAGCAGGTACGTGCAGAAAGTGCTATGATCACAGAATATACACGCTGGCCGTAAGAGACGGCATGAATTAGTTAGATAACACAAGACAGTAGCTACTGCGGCAGAGAAGAAAAGCATCAGGCGATCGACAAGTGAGGATAGTGTTTTTCAATGACATATATATATATATATATATACACACACACAGCATATATTCACTGTGTGTGTATATATATTTTTTTGAAATTTTTATATATATATATACACAGGGTATATATATAACTGTATACAGCATATATATACACTGCGTATATATATAGATGCAGTATTTATATATATATATATACTGTGTGTATATATATATATATATATATATATATATATATATATATATATATATATATATATATATATGCAGTATATATACATATTTATATATAAATAAATATACATACATATTATATATTATATAGGGGAGCAAGTGTCAAGATTTTCTTTTATGCCATATTATATGTGGCAGTTTCTCCTACCACCCGCCACCCAAGCGACGTGTTCAGGGACCTCTGGCACAGAGACACAGAAGACGGCGGGGTTGTAAACACCAGTTTATTGCAGAGCGTTGGCCAGTTGGAATTAGCCAGAGGCAGATAGAACATGTCATGACAGGGCTCCTATCGTCAGTGTGGGTGGTTTTAACTGCTGCTCGTTAGACCAAGCCCACGAGCAACAGGTTTGCAGCCACATTGATCCCAATCGCCTAGATCCAGGTCAGGTGTGGCTGCTCAACCAGACCATCCCCACACCACAATATACAAGCACAATTTAAAGTTCCTCGTATAAGACATAGATGGATGGATCGATCAGATAGATTGTTAGGCAATAGACAATAATAATAATAATAATAATTCCAAAATTCCAAAAAATGAAAATATTGGCAATATAAAATATCTAAATCTAAAAAAAAATTGGAAAATGGCCATTTAGAATAAACTTCTGTCGAGTCAGAATGTGAAAAGTCGCTTAATATAAGACACAAAATTCTTCTCACTGTGCCCGGGGTTAGGGTTTGGGTGAAGGTCATATATTCTAGGTGGTGTACTATGATGAGGCAGGGTGAGTACCTGGAGTAGCAGTTGTAGTAACGTTCACGTCTGAGTAAGCTTCGCACTGGGTCAGGAAACACAGTCACGCAACTACGGCGAGTGGATGGGGATGACATTGCTTGAGCTTTATGAATATTGCATATGGAAAGATGACTGAGGCTGCAGAAATGGCTTCCTGCTGAGGTTCAGTGTGGGCGGATGGGTGGGTGGTGCCGTCCACGCCTGTCAGTGGATGTGGGAATGAGTGAATATAAGCATATGTAGTTGCATTTCAATACACATTATGAACAGCTCACTGAAATCATCAAAGCCAATCCCGGGCGCCGATAAAAATACACAAAACTGGGCAACTCATCAGAACTTCTCAGCAACTTCTTGTGTAGCAGCAGAGTATATTGTTACCAAAGCCCAAAATGAGAATGCAAAAGGCCCCGGATCCCCCCCCGGGGTCGGCTGACTCACTTTGATGCCACTCGAGGAACAGAGCCGGAGCGCTCCGTCTTCAGATGTGAGCGAACAGAGACCCGGCTTCATCAGCATACTCCCCCTCCTGTCGAGAGAGACACGAGATTAGGGGATGGGGGCGCAGGAGAGAGGGGGGGGGACTGTACATTTGGCAAACTCTCCCCTTGTTGGGTATCGCACAAGATTCTTCCCTTTCATTCTGCACCGTCCAAACTGTAGAAAGATAAATGGATAGATGGATGGATGATAGCGAGATGGATAGATAGGTACTTTATTAATTCTAGAGGGTAATTGCGGTATTAAAGCAGCTCACAATAAAGTGATAAAAATAGAAATAAATAGCAATTTACAATAAACCTAAAGATTAACTAAAAAGATTTTAATCCATGGTTCATTAAACCTAGGAAAGTAACAACAAACCTCTGTGTCAGCAGTTCACATGATGACAAAAATTGTACAAAATTGTTTTCATACATTTCACATACAAACATGAACAATATAATGAATTCAGACGACGAGTGCAAGGAGGAGCTGCACTGCCTGGTCCTTTAAAGGGGACCTCTTATGCCTGTTATGAGTTATTTCGGGTCTCTGAGGCCCCCAAAACGTGTTTTTGAAGTTTATTTTGCTGAAAATACCCCTCAGATTTGGCATTCGAGCCCTTCTAACGTGCGCCCAATCCACCCAGTCAGAGCCAGTCTATAATAAAAACACTGTTTTTATTGGTTTTGTTTGCAGAAACGCACAGCGGGTCGGATGGAGCAGAGGACCATATGAAGAAATCTCTGAAGCCTGCTTGTCACAATGATTGCTTTGTTACTAGTTTACCTCATTGTGTGACTGTTTGCCCACGTCTTATATGAACATCTCACGACATTACATTATAAATATGACATCAAATAAGGAGAAGCGTAAGTTCCCCTTTAAATCCTTCGCGACTTGTATTGTTGTTTCCCCCCCAAACAGTTTAAAAACCTCCCGCAATAAGTCCCATGGAGGTTAAACTTCTACAATTCAAACCTTCAAACGGAACATTCATAAAATATGCAAACTCCAGATGCACCAGAATCTCCTCCTTACTGTGTGTGTGTGTGTGTGTGTGTGTGTGTGTGTGTGTGTGTGCGTGCGTGTTAAAACCATTCTTTTAACTTTTGCGTCCCTTTTCTCTGTCTTTTAATCATTAATGGTACTTATGTATTTATTTTTTTACATTTACACCTTTCTTTCTTTCTTTTTTTCTTTCTTTCTTTCTTTCTCTTTTGCTTTCTTCCCCCCCTCCCTCTGTCTTTTGTTTATTACCGTCTCCTTTGCTCTCTCCGTCCCCGCCTTTCCATCTCACCTTCTCCAAAAGCAAACACAGCGCTGCTGATAGCAAAAAGAAACTGCGCCATTATCAATTACTCCCCGTCTCCTGCACCAAATGAACCCCCTGCAAACACAGCACATTCCCTTGGCCTGGGGAGGGAGAGAGAGAGAGAGAGAGAGGGGGAGAGAGAGAGAGAGAGAGAGAGAGAGAGAGAGAGAGAGGGGGAGAGAGAGAGAGAGAGAGAGAGAGAGGGAGAGAGGGAAAGAGAGGGAATAAAATGGATGGAGGGAGCAAGGGCAGCAGAGGCAGGGAAAGCCAGGCGGAAAAACAGAGAGACACAGAAGGACGGACGGAGGGAAAAAGGGGAAATGCAGCTTTAAAAACTCTGTCTCCAGGTGGAGTAGGTGGAGAGGAAGTGAAGCAGATTGGACGTTTTGCTGTGAATTCCAGCTCCATTAAAAAAATAAAAATAGAATTAATTAATTAAATAAATAAATAAATATAGATATACACACACACAGTATATATGTATAATATGTATAATATATCATAATAATAAATTATATAAATAACAAGCAGCCAGGTGAACTGAGAGACTTTGCAGTGTCACTGTCCTGTTTGCTGTGTCCTCATCTGACCTACACACACACACACACACACACACACACACACACACACACACACACCCACCCACACACACACGCATCCTCGCCTACGCCCCTTCCCTTTTCATGTTATGAATACTAAATAGTTTCTGATTTGAATTTCATGTCATGGAATTGCAATTTGCATTTCCTCCTTTTGTTTCTCTTCCCATTTTAAAAAATAAATCAATTTAGCGACACACAAGTACTATTTAACGTCAACAATCCACGAAAAAATGGAAAACATTTTCTTTAATTTGTGCGTTTCCCATATAAAACTGTGGCTCTAAGTACGTTGACTGAATTGCAGCAGGAAACCCATTCCTCATTCACACTTTTTAAAATACTTTCCTCACACTTCTTGAGAGGAATGAGCGTCATGAAATCCCTTGAAATCCTTTGATTTTGTCCTCGCAACTTTTAATGGTCAGAGTATCGTAAAACCCCAGCTCTCAGCAGAAATATCGACACCTAAAGCAGGTTGGGTTAAAGGGATAATCCATTTTTGGGGAAATGAGCTTTTTGTCTGTCTTCGGACGAGAAGGTCGATACCGATTTCATCCCTGTTTCTCCAGGACAGAGCTGCACACTAACTGTGTTAGCTCAATGCATGGCTGCAGATGGGATCAACTAGCCTAGCTCCTGTGAAATTTCCCCGAACTGGAGTAGAATAATAATATTAATGTTATAACTGCTGCTACCACCACCGGTAATAATACATATAATAATAATAATAATAATAATAATAATAATAATAATTATTATTATTATTATTATTATTATTATTATTATTATTATTATTTTATTTTATTTTTTTAATTTTTATTATTGTTGTGGTTGTTGTTATTATTATTATTATTATTATTATTATTATTATAAGTAACCAATTGGAACTTCTTCATTCATTGATAAATGTGTGGGCCTTAGCAACACTGGTATAACATTACCGGAACAACTATAAAGTGGATTAATACATTCTATACAGTATAAACATATCGGTCACATCAGCTTCAATCTCAGTTTGGGGGAAAGCCGATCCAGCCGAGCTCTAATGCAGGAGCTTACAACTGTCAACATTGAATTAGTGAGATGTGAACCAGATCAGTTGTGACCACATCCTGCTGACACAGGCACGTAGTTTGATTTCCAAGTCGACCCTGCAGGGGGATTATACAATAATATGCCACTCATCGGAATGGGACACCTAATCGTGATTAATTGCACATGAGATAATCTCTCTCTTTTAATAAACCGTGGGGATGCAGATTCATAACACAGGTGTCAGAGAGATAAATTACACAGTTTTTAAGAGAGATTTTAACACCCAGCTCGTTACGCGCTGCAGAGGCCAGGGTATCTGCGGGTCATTGAAAAGTCTGGAAAGGTAGTAAAACGATTTTATCAAAAATGAAGGACTGAAATTGGATGGAAATGTCTGAAATCCGAATTCCATAGGTCTGAAACTAGATTTCGATTTGATTTCCAGGGTGGGGTGAACCGAGGTCAGAGATGTGCTGACCCTGCCACCAAAACTATTGATTGTGTGTGTATTGAATATTGAATACTGAATATGATCCATACTTTCCTCCATAATTTCCTAAATAAATGTTGTGTTTTCATGTGTGATTTTGATGTGATTGTGGTGTTAAATGGCAATAAATAATAGATTGTATAATAAATAAAGGCCTTAAACAGTCTTGAGTTTAATTTGTTGATACCTGCAGATACCCCGGAAGACACTCACAACCTTCATGACACGCCTGAAGACCCTGCGCCTGAATACCTGATCCCATCTTAGCTATGACTTACTATTCTTGATCTTGTCGATGTCCACTAGTTTTAAGCTGTTGCGTTGACATAATTCACTCGCAATATATGAGGACTTATCATATTGCACTAACATTGATAAATAAAATAAACCCTAATAATACAACTTTTTATCGTGATTCCTTACAACCGTCTTGCACTTGTATCTGGCTGAATTTAGAAACAGGTGCTCAGGCACTTAAATTCAAGGTTGCTCCAATGGTTGATGTTTGCATTGATTGTTTCTAGCCTTTCGGGGTTGTCGCTTTGGTTAAAAGCGTCTGATCAATGAACAAATGTAAAATGTAAATGATGAATTTGATGAATTTTGGACAAATTGGCCCTCAGCGGATTAGAGTTCCCTGATCCAGAAAAACTGGACTGGTTCCAAATGTACTGTATATATATCAATAAAACCAAACAAAGCCCCGAAAGAAATTCCTAGACTCTGAAATATACCTTAAACAAACCAAAATGTCCAACAAAATAGTAACAGTCCCCTTTCCTAGAGGCCTGGTTCCCCGTAACAGCAGGGTCCATGGGCGACGACAGACTCCTCTCCCTCCTTCTGGAGCGTGGGGCCTTCGGCTGCTGTGCTGGCTGGTGGAGGTGTAGCCGGGCTTGGCTGTTGCGGGGGCTGCCTGGAGCCCGGCTCCCGGATGGTTCCGGTGGAGGCTGCTGGGCTGAGCAGCTAGCTGCAGGCAGTTACCCCTAGTGGTTGCTGTGGCTCCAGTGCGTCTTCGCACGACCCTTCTGTGTCCCTTCATCGTGCTCGAGAGTCCCGGTTCAGGCGCCACTGTTGCATACCCGCCTGCCGCACGCCACCCAAGTGGTGTTTTCAGGGCCCTATGACACAGAGAAACAGGCAGAGATGTTACAAACACACCAGTTTAATGTAGAGAGTTGGAAAGATGTGACAAGCCGGGAGCAGATGGACACGTCATGTCAGAAGCTCCCTCCGTGCGTGTGGGGAGATGGGTGATTTACCCGTTGTTCGTCGATTGCTCTGACAAGCAACAGTCGTACAGCCACCCCGGTCCCGGGCCCAATTACCCAGACCCAAGACAGGTGTGGCTGCTTAAACCGCACCACCCCCACACCACACAGACAAAATATTTATGTCCAAATGAAGACCTCATCAATTCAAATTTAAGACCATTTATTTACTTTGAAGGTCTAATGTTTGTAAAACTGACTTGAAGTCATCACCAGTTTTTCTCCTGATCCACCCTCCCTCCATCCATCCACTCTTCCTCACTGCTGCTTCAATCCCTCCGTCCGTCCCCTCTGTGACTTAGAAGAAAGAGAAGATTCTTTATTTATCACACAGCACACACACCACAGCAGTCATAGCATTCTTCCCTCGATTTACCCCTCGATTCCTCCCGCAACCCTCCCCTCCCAAGCCTGCCTCCCACTCCCTCCCTCCCTCTACCCCTCACACCACCCCTCCCTCCTTCCCTTTGTCTCTTATTCAGCTGCTGTATCATGATGCTGCAGTTCAGCCTCTGCAGCATGACTCTGCTGTCTCTCCGCTCCAGTTTCTCTCTCTCTCTCTCTCTCTCTCTCTCTCTCTCTCTCTCTCTCTCTCTCTCTCTCTTGCTCTCTCTCTGCCCCTCCCTCTCCATCTCTCTTTATGTCTCTCTATACATTATATAGACATAGGGACATTGCCTTTCTCTCCTCGCTCTATCCGCTCGGTCTCCCCATCAGTGCGTCTGCCTGTCTCCCTCCCGCTCTCTCCCAGTCTGCGTGTGTCTCCACCCTCGCCTCTTTTTCTTTTTAGGGTTTCTGTTTCACAGGTTGACATCTCTGCTGTCCACAAAGATATCAGCTGCCTGTTTGCTCTTTTTTGTTTTACAAACACATGCGCACACACACACGCACACACGCACACACACACTCACGCACACACCCACACACTCACACACACACGCACAAATGCACACACACACACACACACACACACACACACACACACACACACACACACACACACACTCACACACGCAGACACACAAGCACACACACACACACACGCGCACACACACACACACACACACACACACACACAAACTAACACACTATCCCGTCAGAGTTGTTCTAAAGAAATCCACTGAAACGACACATTATAGTTATTTATTGTGCTGTTGTGACACATATTGCAGTTTGCAGACACAGGGGGTTTATTTACACAGGGGCTGAGAGACAGAAAATCTCCTAAATAGAGGCTTCCTAGTCGCACAAGCACTTGCTTGGTGGAGCACACTCCCGTGTATGAAACACTCTCTTTTTCCTTATTTATAGTTTTAAAAATGAAGTCCACCAATAAATCCATTTGATGGCTTTTCGATGCCACTGCCTTGCTCTATGACGTAGGACTAGTATATAATCATCTGGTAACTCATGTCAGTGTGACGTCAAGACAAGTTTATTTATACAGCCCTTAATCACAGTAGGAGCTTCACAAGCAACATTTCACAAATAAATCAATGGCATCCCCTAGTCCTAAGCTTCTACCCGGGCAAGAAAAAACTCAGAAGGTGTCACAGAGGGAGAAATCCCACTTCCAGGAAGGCCAGTCTGCAGTGGATTTTGAGTGGGCATCACTATTAGTATTACATAACTAGTACTAGGGTATGGATCAGTATGGGTCTATTGTGTTGATGGAACGGTACCACAGGTTATTGCCTCCACTTGAGATGTGGTCAGCATCAGGATCCTGGTCCAGGGTGGTCAGCGACTCCAGCATTAGGACCAGTCCAGGCTGGTCAGAGACTCCAGCAGCGGGACCAGTCCAAGGTGGTCAGAGTCTACAGCAGCGGGACCAGTCCAGGGTGGTCAGAGACTCCAGCAGTTGGACCATTCCAGGGTGGTCGGAGGCACCAGCAGTGGGACCAGTCCAGGGTGGTCAGAGACTCCAGCATCAGGACCAGTCCGGGTTGGCCAGGGACTCCGAGGGTGGGACCAGTCCAGGGTGGTCAGAGAATCCAGCAGTGGGACCAGTCCAGAGTGGTCAGAGACTCCAACAGTGGGACCTGACTAGGGTTGTCATATACTCCAGCATCAGGACCAGTTTCTTTCCACTCCACCTCTTCCACCAAAGGGTGCTGGAGACACAATGGCACAGACAATCGCGCAAACAATTGCAGATGGCTGTCAATTGCCTCCGGAGTAGTACAAGAAAGGGTCCTGAGGAGAAACCTCACCTTAGGAAGAATACGCTGCTGTGTCCTCTAGTAGACTGCACCACCATTCTCAGTCCTGTCCAACTTATTGCTGATCGATACTCATAGAAATGCATATGCCATAACACAATCTCCCACCCCCCACCCCTCCCCACACTCTGTTGAAAGTCCACCACCAGGTCTTGCCACCACCATTGAAGCTCTCAAGGAGTCCTCCACACTATTCCACTGATACAACCCACATTGTAGGAGTCAGCTGAGTACTGACGGTGACGGTGATGAAGAGCGCGTCGAGCGTGAAGAAGAATGGAGAAATAATACTGTGACCAGCCGGTGAAGTTATCCATAATTCATGCCAACGTGCCATGGTCTACTCACATGGTTGAGAAATTCTCAGCAAGTGGGGGGGTTGAATATTCATAAAGGGTGCTTAAGAAAAAAAAAAATATGATTTTCAATGTTCACATATGTCTCTGCAAGTGGGAACTTGGCCCTGTGTACCAGGCAGATGGTGGGGTCCTCCAGACGATCTGAGCCTGGGTCTATAGTACATGGGCAAGGTACCTGAGCTGCTGTAGAACAAACACCTCCAAGGTTCTCACTGTAAAACGTCTGACACCGGTCTACGTTTTATTCGAGATGTTGGGCCGTCCTTTCTTAGGCACAGGCACAATACAGAGACATCTTCCATTTTCCGCCATGGACGGATGTCGAAGAGCAGTAACACAATGTCTGCAAGCTGGCTTCTCCATGGTTTCAGCTCCCTGGAGCTAACCCTGGAGCTCACACTTACTGTACCCTGCTCCCTTTCCTGCTGCGTGGATGTAATTACTTAGCTGGAGAGTCTGTGACAGGTAGCCATCCCAGGGAGGTGCTATGTTGAGGTATAATAATTGGTACTTTATTTGTCCCCTCTGGGACACGCTTTTCGAATCAATAGGGCTGACAGATTGTCAAACAAGCATAGATGGATGGATGGGTAAATGGACAGTTAGATTGTGGGAAAGGAGGAAGTCATGACAGAAGAGATAGATTTGTTTCCTGTCTTTTCAATGGCATGCCATAAGATTCCATTTTGCATACTATGAGTTCTCTCTTTCATTTTGAAGAAAGACATTTGATAAGAAGCGGATGAGATATCCACATGTAAGACGGAATTTCCTCCGTGACTCTAGGGGGTTAATCAAGTTACTCGGCTAGCTTGCCATTCGCTTTCCCCCTTTAGAGGAGAAAATCTGCTGACCTCAGCTCCTCACGCTTTTAAGACCACCATCAGGCCAGACCTTGTCAGGGTGTCAGAGAGAGCAGGGAAAAGAAAAATGAGTCTGGATGAAGGCAATGACAGATAGATCTTCTGCCTGTTTGCACAGCCTTTTGTGTGTGTGTGCGTGTGTGTGTGTGTGTGTGTGTGTGTGTGTGTGTGTGTGTGTGTGTGTGTGTGTGTGTGTGTGTGTGTGTGTGTGTGTGTGTGTGTGTGTGTGTGTGTGTGTGTGTGCGCTTGGGCTTGCTCGTGCGCGTGTGCATGAGAGTGTGTGTGCTCATGTTTGTGTTTTTGTTGAGCTTGTACGTCTTTGTTAGCGCAATGGATGAGTGTGTTTGGGCGCACGTTCGATATGCCATCCCCTCTCCCCTGCGTCCTGCTTGACCCTGAAAAATAACACCCACACAAACACCTGCAACAGCAGCAGAATGCAGAATCTCTCCCATCAGACGCCCAATAAGGTTCAGAAACACTTTATTTGCCAAGTACGGCAAATGTAAATTAACCTCTTGTGGTTGACATTGCCGCGAGGGGCAAGTTGACAACATACATCATAATAACAGAATACCTGCTGACACACATGTTGTGGCACCAAGCAGGACTCCTTCACAGGGCAGAGGATCAGTGCATACGCCCAACACAGCGAACCACACGGTAAACACACGCCTCACCCGCAGTTTGGTTAGGATATGAACGTGGTCTAATGAGCTTGTGGTTCCGTTCGGGAAATACACAAATGAATCCAACAGGTCAGGTGTGTGTGGATTAGGTACAGTTTGAGATGGTTGTTTAAAGTAAACTGTTTATTTCATTTTTATTCTAGTTTGCTATGATTTCCTTTGTCTAAGAAAATCACAAAAAGAAGCATAAAGTTATCATATGTGTTTCTCTGATTAGTAGCTGCCTGGCGCCCGCGGCCCGGGTTCTGCGCCTGCGGCTGCGTCTTGTGCTGCACATGGGGGTGGGTTTTATGTGTGCGCCTCAGGGGTGCGGGGTCTCCTCGCGCTCCCTGGGACTGTGTTATGCTCCTCGGGGCCTGGCGTGGGGGTTGCTCCACGGGCCTCCGGCTTCTCTTGGGGCCCGCGAGTCTTCTGTGGCTGCAGGGAAGGGTACTCTGGGCTTTCTGGCAGCCATGGGATGTCTATGCAGCTGCGGGACTCTAGGGTGGCTTCGCTCACGCCACCGGCACCTGCTTTGAACTCACCATAGCACCCTCCTGGTTATATCCCTCTCCTTTTCTACCTCATTTACTGCCATAACTATGAAGGGATGAGGCCATGTGGCCAATTGCTGTTCCAGTTTTCCTGGACCTGATTAACCCAGTTTTTTCGATACATGTCTTCCGATATTAATGTTTTTCCGTATACATGTTGTTGTTCATTTGTATGTTTAGGTTTTTCTATGTTCATGTTGCTGTTTGGTTCTATGTTTATGTTTTTCCATGTAGCTGTTGTTTGTTTGTATGTTTATGTTTTTCTATGTACATGTTGTTGTCCAATATTAATGTTTTCCTGTGTACATGTTGTTGTTTGTTTCTATGTTTATGTTTTTCTATGTACATGTTGTTGTTTGTTTCTATGTTTATGTTTTTCTACGTACATGTTGTTTGTTTCTATGTTTATTTGTCTTGCCGTGGTTATTCTCTCCCTCTTGGAGTAGTGATTAGTTGTTTAAAGACCAAAACATAGTAAGATGGTTCCTCAAACAGGGGGATTGGTTCTGTACAACAAAAAACCTGTGCTCTTGTCATCCTACAGGTCGTCCACAGGACAGAGTTATTGCAGCAGTTCTTGATGATTAAAGAATGAATAAAGAGTTGCATTGCGGGTTGAGAAGTTGAACTCCACTTGCAGGCTAACTTTCCCCGAGATGCAATAGCATACAAATTCTCCATGTTGTATGCCCAGCTGTTCAGCACAGTTAAAAACAGCACAGTTAAAAAAAAAAAGAAAATAAAAAAAATCGAACACCGTTCAAAGCAAGACAGCAACGATTGCGTGGCACTCAATGGTATAAATATGTAAGTATAAAGTTTTTTTCAACCAAACATGATTGATGGCAAGTCAATGAACAAAGTCAGCCAAATATAGCTTTTAAGGCCAAAAGATATCTATGTCTCCGTCCACACAAAAACGCAAAGACGATATAAAATGCTTCGTAAGCACAACAGGTCAGCGGGGGGGGGGGGGCGATAATATGTCAAAAAACGTCTTTATAATATTCATACACACTCAAGTACTGTACGGATGCCATTCCTAAATTTGGAGAGACTTTTAAACTTTTAATAGTCACGACCGTCCCTCGTGGGTTCCTGAGGCATGCTCAAGTTCAGGTCCTGACGTCAGCAAAAGTCATGTTTTGAAAGATCTCCACCCTGGAAGGCCTTTTCCAAAAGAAAATTCTATATTTTTTTAAATATCCCTATACGTATGGACAAGGCCTATGACGCATCAAGCATCTACTGTATAGAGTCATAACATAGTCAAAAGTCATTAGATAAGAAAATAATCTACTGTGTCGTGAGCAAATACATGAAGAGGGACTTCAGATAATAATGGCATATAATAGAAAATTAATGTGCAGACGTTGGTCGCTTAAAAGTTTGCGGACTGGTTTGAAAACGGTGCCTCTAATGATCTGGGGAAAGAGGCAGCAACACAAGAACGCTGCTCTCCTCCTCAGCGGCTTTAATCAGAACGCACAGTCCACTATCTTTGGAGTGATTTCACATGAACCACGGCGGCGGCCATCAGCAGAACCACCCAGGGTGACATCTTAAAATGAGAAGGCGCGTGTAGGCGTGAGGAACGTTCAGCGACTGTAGCTTGGATCATTAGTGTTTAGCGGCGTGCAGGGGGGCGGGGCCCCGGTGTGCGACCGTCGGTAACCTGTGGGCAGCCGTTTCTTATCTTGCGCTGACTTCCGGCGAGAGCGCGGGAACTCAGCGTCCGGGACCTGAGCCAGCGCTTCTCCCCGGGGCGCGGAGAATGTGGAACAGTTTGATTTAGGTGGCCACCGAGCTGTCCACAGGGCATCATCTTTAGCAGAACACGCCCCCACGCCGGTACCCAGAGCTGTGGAGGGAGGGAAAGAGAGAGGGAGCGAGGGAGAGAGAGAGAGAGAGAGAGAGAGAAAGACAGAGAGAGAGAGAGAGAGAGAGAGCTACTGATGCATTGCAGATAAACTGCAGATTCCCGTGCAACCCCTCCCTTATCCCTCCTCACCCTTGTTTTTTTTGTATTTTGACGTGACATCATCACCGTCTCCCCATTTGCCTCACCATCGCCTGATGCAGCTCCACAGACCCTCCCCTCATCCCCTTTTCCGCACCTCCGCCCTTTGCCCCCCACCCCTTCACCCCTTCTCCCTTTCCACTGATCCACCGCCCCCCTCCCCCCAAATAAAACGCTTGTGACCTTCTTTTCTGTCATCAATCTCCTCCTCGTCTTGACCTTCAGCCGACACCATATGCTCCCTGAAATGTTTCATGTTCAATGTTTCATGCTCCCACAAATGTTTCAATCACGAATCGCTGTCACCGAGAACTTTCTTTTTTTTTTCCAAAAATGAGAAAGTAGAGGGGACACTAAAATCTTTGGAGCACCGGAAGACAAGAAGGCTGGGACGTTTATTGCCGTCCAATATCTGAGAATAAAAGCAATAAAAGAATACACATCCTATTATGTCACCACCCACACACCACCCACAAGGTTAATCCACCATGAAAACAACAGCAACCACAGTAGAATTAAATCACATGCCACACACCACGAACCTGCATTAATCTGTCTATTCTAGGTATAAAATGCCCAATAGCCCTTGTAACCAGATTATAATTCAGATGTAAGCTATAATACCACGTTAGAACTATAATCTTCTTGGATCCGGTCAAACCTGCTTCGCGGATTTTACCTCTCTTGTGTGTGATTGGGAATTCAGGATCACCATGGAGTCCAAAGGGAAATGTTTGAGCTAAATACCGGTACAGGTTTGATGAACAGTATATTTTATTCATATTATTTTTATTATGTTATACTGTAAGTACCTACAGTATATTTGAACGAAGTAAAAAATATATATATAACTGTTCTGCTCCTGTTTCTGGTGCACGTTAAACCTCTCGCCATGACATTGATTTCTGCATCAGCCTCAGCATGACGGAGAAGTCCTTTGGGGAAAACTGCCAATTGATGAATTGGGGCGGAGGAAAGGAGCTGAGCATGCAGTATTCCAGATGCTCCACCCGCATCTGCAAACGCGCGTTTTCTTTTAATAATATATCTGTAACAGAAGATCCTGCCTATGATACATTTTTATTTGTCTAATTAGCAACTACGACTTAGTCCAGGTTTCACACGGTTCTGATATATAATGAAATGGAAATAAAGACACGGCGACGCTCTGCCATTGTTAGTTATTAATGGCTGATGAGCTTCAGGTTGTGAACTGAGGAATGAGTAGAAAAAGGTTAATATTTAATAAAATATTATATTCAACGACATGAACCACATACACATAACCACATTTAATGTCATTAAATATAATATTTTATTAAATGAGAAAATATAGAGGGAAATAAATGACGCAGCCGAGGGAGTGTTTTAAGACAAAAATGAAGAAAGAAAGAAAGAAAGAAAGAAAGAAAGAAGGAAGAAAGAAAGAAACAAAGGAAGAAATGGGCAGAGAAGGAAAGGAAGCAAGAAAGGAATTGAAAAACACGGAAAGAAAGAGGACGAGACAGAATGGGGAGAGAAGTAAGGAAGAGGGAAAGAAAGAGCAGAATGAGAGACAAAAACAGTGCGATTGAGAGAAGACAGGATGGGGCGGTGGTGATGGAGGTGCAGAGGGCAGAAGCGATGCTGTTCCACAGCTGCGCACACACACACACACACACACACACACACACAAACACACACGCCCACACATACACACAAACACACACACCTGACACAATGGCCGTATAGTGAGTGGTCAGTTAAACTAGTTTGTTCTAGTTCAACAGATGGTGATGTTGACCATTCGTCTTGATTATAACCTTTCTAACATGAGTCATTTATTGTGAAAATTTCATCAATTTAGCGTTTTTGTTGCGTCTTATTTTAAAGCATTTGGAGCCCTTTTGGAAATATTCCTGCGGCAGTTTCCCTGCCACACACCTCCACCTGCCAGGGACCTCCAGGACAGAGACACAGGAAAAGGGGCTGTACACAGAGAGAGGGCTAGGTGGAATTAGCCCAGGAGCAGATAGACATGTGTCGTGACAAGGGCTCCTCTCCGCCACTCTGATCCTGGGTCCCCAGCTATCTAGACCCGGGTCGGGTGTGGCTGCTCAAACCCCACCATCCGCACACCACAATGTCAGTTTTGGTCCTGGGATGCGCAAACACATTCAACTCGATATCCCTTAAAAAGGAGATAGTGTTCAGTGTGGTGTGCAGCGTTTCTTCTTAGAAATAGCTTTTTGCCTGCATCAACCGTTCCTTAACAACTTGCTCCATCCCGCACCCCATTACCGCCAGTTATGTGCAGATCAATCACTGCAATACAGAACGTGCATTGATTAGCCATATATCCTGCGGGCTCATCTCGACCCTTTTTGCTCCACCAGTTACTTTCCACCGGTTGCATGTTAAGTGCCCTCAACACCCTCCCTTGTGTGAACGGTTATGAATCAACTGAATGTACAGCTCAGTTATTAGATCACTGAAGTAAAAATAATATGACGTTGCGCCATGGGTGTGGGATGAGATGAGACGATGTGTCATCATCTCATCTGCTCGTATCATCCCGGGAAGGCTGCGAGACCAGCTGAGTCTGCAGAGGCGGCCATTACTCAGAGCGGGGGGACATAATTGGGGGGACGGAGATGAGCTGTGCCGTAGAACGAGAGCTGATAGGGTGGATAGATAGATAGATAGATAGATAGATAGATAGATAGATAGATAGATAGATAGATAGATAGATAGATAGATAGATAGATAGATAGATAGATAGATAGATAGATAGATAGATAGATAGATAGATAAGATAAGATAAGATAAGATAAGATAAGATAGATATCGCTCTAGAATGCCCACTGTGTGTATTGTATTTCTGCCCGGGCCGCAGCTCCGCTGGGCTGGGCTCCTCCGCTCCTCTCTGCTGGAGAGCCTGGTTCTGCTGCAGTGCCATTTGCAAGCAGCCGCCCTGCAGTGCACTGGAACCCAGAGCTGAAGTAAAAAGAATAAAATCCCTCCAAGATACCACTCCCTCCCTCCCTCCCTTCCCACGTCCCTCCCTCCCTCCCTACCTCCCTCTCTCCCTCCCTCCCCGCCTCTCCCACACCCAGTCCCATCCCGGCCCCTTACATCACACCACACCGCTGACCGTCTAGGGCATCCAAAAGAACCTTGAGGTTATGAATGGTGTAGCAGGGTGATTTATAAGTCAAGTTTCTACAGCACGCAAGAGCGTGTTTGAAAGGAAGACTTGGTGAAGGACACTGGAAAACCAGCCAGTAAGGAGCAAGGGGAGTGTGCTTGCAAACACAATCCATAGACCTGTGTGACACACACACACACGCACGCACATATGCACGCACGCACACGCACACACGCACACACGCACACACACACACACACACACAGCAGCACATTCATTGCTATGGTATATCGTCTTCTTTCTCCCCCTCTTTCGGCGTCTGCCTCTATCCCCTTTGGGAAATCTAAAATTGGCCTTGCCTGATGCATTAGCCCCTGCCTGGCTAACTGTTGCAGGAAAAAAAAAAGCAATGGGACAAGAATACATATGGGTAAATAATTACAAATGCATGACGAACAATATTTTTTTATATCTTTTAAAAAATATCGAGTTCCAAAGGAGACAAATGCCTCAAAATGAATCTGAGGCACTGGATTAAAATCCCTATTGATTTCCTTCTTGCAGGAGATGACAGGGCACAAAAATAGCCTCTCGACTGGCAGACGCTGTGGCTGGAATAAGATTCAGAATAGTTTCTGCTTTGCATGAAATTTTGTTGGTGGTTTTAAAGCATTATGGTTGATGCTGTAGGGGATGTTTATTTATTTATTTATTTATTACTAATGTCAAGTAAACAGACTGTCCCATAGAAAACAGCGGGAAGCATTTTGGTGCATTATCTGCGATGGTTGGGGGTAATGGTTCATGTTGACCTGTATGACATGAGATTAAAGCGAAGCAGCAAGACTGATTGGAGATCAATAACAGGGCTGGTGGGGCCTAGTCAGGGCAATCCACACTGCATCTTAACTCAAAATGTCATGTGTCCCCAAAAAAAGATGGATGACACATCAACCCACAAGTCCCATGTGTCTTGGCAGTAGGTATGCCCTCGTCGTCAGAATACAAGTGGAGCCACTGATGAAGCCATCGACTTTAGGGCGTTTGTTAGACCCTCACAATGTGCTCCTCCATAGAAAGAGAAAGAGAAAAACTGCATTTCTTTCAATCAATGTGAAGATGATGGGACGCCCTCATGCGAAACGCAGATGAGCTGAGTGAGTGAATCTCCACAGATTTTTAATCTAATTATAAGTAAAATGCTGGAAAGGCAATTCCAGATGTATTTACAGTATGAAAGATATGGTCATTTCACTAATCCCTTAATTACTAAGAATGATAAGAGAATTTTTTGGCAGAATTTTAATGCCAGAAATAACAAATTAAATTCCATATTCATTAACATTATGTTTTATTAATTCCATTAAGGAGTTTAATAGTTTTTCCAGCCAGGATCTTCGAAAAACCATGCAAACCAACTTAGCTGGCAATTTCTCTCTTTGGCCTATTGTTTAGAAAAGAATAACCAAATACATTTCAGGCTGCAGAAGATCAATTGTTGAATAAATCACTCACTGATCAATCAATAAATCAATCAACAAGTGGGAAGGATACTGATTATACCATGCATAATTTATTATTTTAAATGATCAACGACTCCACCTGCTTTGGAAATACTATCATTCAAATTAATTGCTTGTTAAAATTGTTAAACATTAAACACAGGCCTGAAGTCTTGAGACACAGAACGTCCAAAAAGTTTAATAAAAATTGGAAAACGTGTGATGACAATGTGTGATTTTGGTAAAACTAAATCAATCTCTACCTTCCAGGGCACAACCGATTGTGTCATGTCTGAATATTCCGTTTTCTGACATCTAAGTTGTTAGAAGTAGGTAGCTCGGCAGACAGCGGCATGGCATGATTGGGGTTGATTGGGCATAGCTCCCTTGTATCCCTCCCTCCCTAAAATCCTTCAAACCAACACCACCAACACAAATCCAGGGACACGTCGTTGCATTAAAATGTCTACCAGTCAGGTGGCTTGAAGAGGCGCTGTCCGCGGTCCTGAAACCGACGAGTGAGCGACTTGGTTTGGGAGCTTAGTCTGTCTGCGTGTGTGTGTGTGTGTGTGTGTGTGTGTGTGTGTGTGTGTGTGTGTGTGTGTGTGTGTGTGTGTGTGCGTGTGTGCGTGTGTTAAAACCTTTCTTTTAACTTTTGCGTCCCTTTTCTCTGTCTGTGTGTGGCAGTGGGGTTTAGTGTCATTAATGCAGCGCACATGCACTCCACACGCTCCATGAGTGTGTTTATTAGATGTTTTATTCCCGTCCTATAATAATAAAAAATATCATAATATATATATATATATATATATATTACGGGTAACGAGCCACGTGGTGCTTTCCAGGTTGCGAGTCCTGAAAACGCGCTATAATAAAAAATGTTCACCTTGTATATGCATTTAAATAAATCCTGGCTGTCAGCGTCCACTCCGCAGCCCCCCACGTGGCTCCGCGCACCCACGTGGCGTGGGTCGACCGCTGCGCTGGACCACTGGCAGGGAGCCCCGGGACCGCTGCGCCCTCCCCCCCCGATCAATAAACCAGCAGCGCTGCCTCTCCCCAACTTCTCAAGTATATAAGGGACGGGCGGTGCAGCCAGAGACGCTGTGAGAGCCACACCCGCCACCACACGCACACACACCCGCCCACGCACCTACTCAGCGACCCGCCACTCGGCTCCACCTCTCGCACTGTGTCCGTCCATCCATCCATCCGTCCATCCGCCCTCGCACCTCCCGCACAGTCTGCCCGGATGAGTTACCCGGTGGACGCGGTGGGGAGCCCCTTCAGGAGATACATGGACTCTAGGACGAGCAGCTACGGCTACGGCCGCCCCGCCGGCACCCCCTCCAGCGGCTACCGATCCCAGACCTGGTCCAGGGACAGCCCGGCCTCCGCGATGACCGCGTCCTACAAGAAGAGCTTCAACGCCCCCATCACCGCGGCAGGCTACGGCTCCACGCTGCTCAGCTCCGCCGAGAGCAACTACAACCAGAGCTCCGCGCTGAACGGAGACTACAAGCGCTCCAACGAGAAGGAACAGCTCCAGGGGCTCAACGACCGCTTCGCGGGCTACATCGACAAGGTGCACTACCTGGAGCAGCAGAACAAGCAGATCGAGGCGGAGATCCAGGCGCTGCGGCAGAAGCAGGTGTCGCGGTCCCAGCTGGGTGACCTCTACGACCAGGAGCTGCAGGAGCTGCGCTCCATGCTGGAGCAGATCCACCACGACAAGGCTCAGATCCAAGTGGACACGGACCACATCGAGGAGGACATCCAGCGGCTCAGGGACCGCTTCGACGAGGAAGCCCGCATCCGAGAGGAGACCGAGGCCATCGTCCGGGTGCTGAAGAAGGACGTGGGCGACTCGGAGCTGGTGAAGGCGGAGTTGGAGAAGAAAGTGCAGTCGCTGCAGGACGAGATCGCCTTCATCCGCAACAACCACGAGGAGGAGGTGAGCGAGATGGTCGCCCAGGTGCAGGCGTCCCAGGTGACGGTGGAGAGGAAGGACTTCCTGAAGACCGACATCACCGAGGCGCTGCGGGAGATCCGCTCCGAGCTGGAGGGACACTCCACCCAGAACATGCAGCAGGCGGAGAACTGGTTCATGTGCCGCTACTCCAAACTCACGGAGGCCGCGGAGCAGAACAAGGACGCCATAAAGTCCGCCCGGGATGAGATAGCGGACTACCGCCGCCAGCTCCAGTCCAAGACCGTGGAGCTGGAGTCCGTCCGCGGAACCAGGGACTCCCTGGACCGGCAACTGAGCGACATCGAGGACCGCCACAACGGCGACCTGGCCAGCCTGCAGGTAGGGAGCCCGCAGGGGCTTGCACCAACACGCCGAGGCTGTTTCATACGGTAGTGAAGGGAACCGTTTAGTTTAATTGAATATGGACAAACTTCAGTCACATTGGGCAAACATACATATTTAATGCATCGATCAAGGTTTAAGGTTCAATGTTGTTTTTTTTTATCATCATAAGCTCAACAAAACATGCATGGAAACAGATATCGCTGGTTATGAAATTCTTATATTTAGAGCCAGCAACGACATTGTAAAAACAAACCAAAAAACATAAAAAAAAAAAAAACATAGACTTGAACGTAATGTAGAAAATGTAATATAAGTATAAAAATACAAATGGTAAAAATGTATTAAAATAGGCATACAATAATAAATACAGATAAAAATAGTGATATCGTAATAAAAAATAGTAATTTGTTAATAGAGAAAAGCATACAATAGTAATTGAACATTGTATAAAAACAGCAATAGGAAATAGTATAAAAACACTAATAAAAGTCTTTATTGTCATTATAATTGTTGTTATTGAAGTCTCAGTTATTTCAGTATACATAACACATTACAAAGTACATTTACTAATTATAAGAGTTAAATACGTTGATAATTAAATAGTAAATAAAAGTAAAAAAAAGATCCATAGATCCCAGAAACACAGCTCAGGCCTGACATCTCTTGGCCGTGGCCGAGGCTTGCAGTGCCCCAAGTTGATGATGATGATGATGATGATGTGGATGATGATGGAGAGAGGAATGGGTTAACGTGTAGTCATACTGCAGCAAAGTGCTTCTCTTGCTGAGTCAGAGGCGCAGGTCGATGGCTTCATTGGCTTTGTTTGGCTGCGTCCTTGGATCCTGCCGCTGAGATTTAGAAGTTGCCTATAGAAGAAGAATCACGGAGCCAGTGCCCTTGAAGCAGCAGCATTCTGCACCATTCTATACCAGCTACTGCAACAGTGTGCAACACAGCAGTTGCGCAGTTTGGCCACATTAAGAACAAACCAAGTTAAAGAAACTGTTATACTGTTATAGGCTAGGCATGATGATAAGCGTACTTATTTCAATGTAAAGGACAGGTTTGAGAGTTTTTTTTGTTTTCATCAAATACTTCCAGTTGATCAAATGAGAGACAGGGGGCTCTGCAGTGTGAGTGTATTAACTACGTAGAACTTTAGAGTATTGCCCAAATGCCTAGATATCGTGCATTGGGTTTTAATACATTCTTCCAAACACATAAAATATAAAGATACTTTATCTTAATATATTTTAATATAGGGCTATAAATACTTTTGCCTTCAATAAATGAAATCACTGTCAGTACTATATCAACCACTCCTAGTTTTGTACTCTTCCTTCTCAATATGACCCTTGCTGTTTGTTGTCATCAGGAGACCATTCACCAGCTGGATAATGAGCTGAAGAGCACCAAGTGGGAGATGGCCCGCCACCTGCGTGAATACCAGGACTTGCTCAATGTTAAAATGGCCTTGGACATAGAGATTGCTGCATACAGGTACGCTGCAACTGTGAATGCAGCTTGTATTATGCCTTATATAAACAGTACATCCCAATTTCATTGTTTCGATTTGAATTATGATAATTTAACTGTGTAATGCAAATTAGCAGCCTGGAATTTGAATAAGGTGATCAATAAGGTGATAGAAATAATATAAATACTGTAAGGTACAATTAGTGTTATCACATCAAGCAGTGGGGAGATGGATTGTAGTGCATATCGGGGAGTGACTAAAGTCAAAACATACAGAGATCAGTGACATAATCACTGTATAACGTGAATAGAATTATAATTGCTCCCATTGTCCCCACAGGAAACTCCTTGAGGGAGAGGAGACCCACTTCAGCACTTTCCCTTATCGTCAGCCCGTCACCACCACCAAGATCACAAAATCCAAATCCGAGCCCCCCAAGCTGAAGGTGCAGCACAAGTTTGTGGAGGAGATCATTGAGGAGACCAGGGTGGAGGATGATGAGACCGACATGAATGATGCGCTGGCAGAGATAGCACAAGAGCTGTCCGCTAAGTTAGGAGATGGAGGAGATGGGGGAGAGGATGAGGCCGAGGAGGAGGCTGGAGAGGGAGATGATGCAGAGGGTGAAAGCAAGGAGGAGGAAGGAGAGGGTGAGGTGGTAGAGGAAGAAGTGGCCGCTACCGTAGCCAAAGTTAGCTCCAGCGCACCCGCCGATGAGGAAGAGGAGGATGAGGAGAAGGGGGGTGATGAAGACGAAGAGGAGGAGGGAGACAGTGGTGAGGGCGGGGAGAAAGGCGAGGACGGAGAGGGAGCGGATGAGGCAGAACAGGGGGACAACGCCGAGGGCAGCGATGAAGGAGAAGCAGTGGAAGATGGAGGAGATGATCAGGAGGAAGTGGAGGAAACTGTGTTGTGCTCCAAGGCCCCAGAGTCCAAGGCCTCTCCCGACAAAGAGAAGGCAGGGGACAAAGAGGGCAGCGGAGGAGAGGAAGAAGAAGCGGCGGAGGGAGAGGGTGATGAAGAGGAGGGTGGTGATCAGGACGAAGATGCGGGCAGTGACAAGGGATCAAAAAGTGGAGATGAAAAGGAGGAAGAGGTGAAAGAGGAGGCAGACAAAGTCGATAAGGTAGAGAGCGAAAAAGATCAGACGAAAGGAACAGATGATAAGGCAGAGGACAAAGGCGACAAAGATACGGCAGCCGTAGCCAAAACCGATGCTCCCAAAACAGAGGCCCCTAAGGGTGACGCCAAGAAAGAGGAGCCCTCTAAAACAGAGGCACCCAAAGCCGAGTCCCCTAAGTCTGAATCTCCCAAGCCAGCATCCCCAAGGTCTGAGTCACCCAAGGCTGGCTCTCCCAAGTCTGAGTCACCCAAACCAAGCTCCCCAAAAGCTCACTCTCCCAAGTCAGAGTCTCCAAAACCCCTATCCCCAAAAGCTGTAACCCCAAAACAGCCCCTATCCCCAAAGTCTGAGTCCCCAAAACCAGTTTCCCCAAAGGCTGAATCCCCAAAAGCTGTCACCCCAAAGCAACCCCTATCCCCAAAGTCTGAGTCCCCAAAACCAGTGTCCCCAAAGGCTGAGTCTCCAAAAGCTGAGTCCCCAAAAGCTGAGTCCCCAAAGGCTGAGTCTCCAAAACCAATGTCCCCAAAAGCTGAGTCTCCAAAACCAATGTCCCCAAAAGCTGAGTCTCCAAAAGCCGAGTCCCCAAAAGCAGAGTCCCCAAAAGCTGAGGCTCCTCAGGCTGATGCTCCTAAGACAGAAGCTCCAAAGTCCGCTGAAGACAAATCTTCGGCAGAAGAGAAGGTCGGGACGAAAGACGTCAGCATGAACGGCAACATAGAGAACCAGAGCGCCCCTGAAGAGAAGGGGAGTAAAGAGGAGGACACGAAGGAGGGAGACGTGATGGCCAACGGCGTCGACGAGAGCCCCGTCAAGGAGGACGCCGGCCAGAAGGTGGTGATCACCAAGACCGTGGAAACCATCACCACGGGAGAGGACGGAGCCAAGATGGTCACCAAATCCGTCACCGTCACCGAAACCTTGAAGGAGGTGGAGGAGGTGCTGCAGGAGAAGCTGGTCGCCACCAAGAAGACGGAGAAGCACTCCACCCAGTCCATCACGCAGGTCACCGAGGCCGAGTGAGCGAGCTCCACCCTACTGGAGGCGGAGGCGGAGGAGAAGGAGGAGGGGACGCCACCACAACAACGACAAAGCAATCAACCCAGAACTAACATAACAAAGACATCATACAGCTAGAGCGATGTAATAAAGATATTCACTATAAAAACATACAAAGCATAGAGAGAAGCCAAAAGTAGTGCGCGAACTTAAACGCAAGACAAAAAAAAAAAATGCATGTCCAGTGAAAGCTTTAAATTGGCTTCGCTGCAAACGTGGTGAGGAGCAAGCGAGTGGGACTTTCCATTCCCTTTTGGTTCCTTCTGCAGTTCTTGGAGTGGGAGTGTTTGCATGCTAAGCTCAGGGGAGGGCAGTCCCTTCCTCCGCTACTCGTGCGTATGTATGGAAGGGGCACACTGTGTATTATAGTAATCATATAATACAGCGATGGGCGGGTGGGAGAGTATAGAATATATATGAGGTTTTTTTTCGAGTAAACAAGGCGGTGAGGCGGGGCCGAGCGGGTCCTCCAGCGACACGTGCTCGAATGAGGTAGCCTTACTTGATATGTGAAGACGCCAACTGAGCCAAATAGAAACTAATAACCATTACACAACACACAGCGAAGGGAAAGGGGAAAGAGGAAAGAGGCGGCGACCACCACATACTGTACATCCAATACCTGAAGCAAATGGAAGCTTAAGGAACCTGAAGAAACTCCTAGCCTTAAACATGCTTTTTATCCGTGTCTATTATGTTTACCAAACGAGTGCAATTGAAAAATACTGTAAATGCGCGGAACATACATTCTTGTATGCAATAGGATGGACTTGAATTTAAATAACACAGTTAAATGAGGTGCTACTGTTTGCAATCCCATGTCTTTACTCATGAACTATTTCCCAGCAGCATTTGCTCAATAAATGTCATACTGAAGTAAAGGAAAAGCCTTGTCTCGTGCCTTTCTATGCATTTATCCAAATTACTGAGAAATACAGCTTTCACTTAGCATATTCAAATGACATAGTAAAGAATGTATTCCAGATTTGAATATGTGTTAGATATGTATATATATATATATATATATATAGTATGAGTTACACACTGGTATCCTATAAGTTCAACTGATGTTCATAAAATATCTGAACGTTTTCAAAATAGACAAACTTGGTAGAAAATCTTAATAATAATTAGGTTATTGACAGTATTAACATTGACAACTATATATAGCTGTGAAATGTATTTATAAGATGTGTAAACATAACTAAGACACTTTGGAGCCTGAAAGAGACGACCTTCATATTTGACCTTCCAATCCTCCATCTTTGCAGCTGCATAACACCAGATTCCAGAGGAAGCCGTCACTGCACCAACTGCTTATTTTAGGCAAATTATTCCCAGTCCACTTCCAGGTCAATTTGTATTTTTATCTCTATTGTAAGCTTTATATAACTTGTATATTGACAAATATCCCGACTTTACATTGCTGATTTTTGTTTCCTGTTATTTCGTAGTTCATTGGTCAAATTATAAGTTTATATTTAATGTTTACCATCTAGTGTCTCCTTCTTCTTCTTCTTCTTCTTCTTCTTCTTCTTCTTCTTCTTCTTCCAGCTGCTCCTGTTAGGGGTCGCCACAGCGGATCATTTGTCTCCAATACCTTCTGTTGTGCGCAGTGTACATGTACCAAATTTGTACTGTTCATTATTGTAATTGTTCATTGTTCATCTATCTATCTATCTATCTATCTATCTATCTATCTATCTATCTATCTATCTATCTATCTATCTATCTATCTATCTATCTATCTATCTATCTATCTATCTATCTATCTATCTATCTATCTATCTATCTATCTATCTATCTATCTATCTATCTATCGGTCTATCTATCTATCCATCTATCTATCTATCCATCTATCTATCTATCTATCTATCTATCTATCTATCTATCTATCTATCTATCTATCTATCTATCTATCTATCTATCTATCTATCTATCTATCTATCTATCTATCTATCTATCCATCTATCTATCCATCTATCTATCTATCTATCTATCTATCTATCTATCTATCTATCTATCTATCTATCTATCCATCTATCTATCCATCTATCTATCCATCTATCTATCTATCTATCTATCTATCTATCTATCTATCTATATATCTGTTGGAGAATTCTCACTGTGTGGTCGCTTAATCTGCCTGCTACAGGAAAACAAACAGAGTATTAAAGATATTTATTCTGCAGAATAAAGAGAAAGATACAGATGCACATCAAACCTCTGATGCTGATCAGTCTACTCTTGCTTCTGCTGAAGAGGCCTCGATACCGATAAGAGGTTGTGTGCCATTGGTCAGATGTCATTTACAAGATAATGCCCCCCAATCACATCCCCGGGTGTTTCGCTCATACAATGATTTAACAGTCAAACTCCTGGTCACAGGTACAGTCTTACTGTGCTATAAAACAAACCACAATGCACTGTAAAGCCCCCTGGGGTAATCCTTATCTTCAAACAAGGTTGAGTGAATATGGAATGTAATCTGGTCTTTACAATACAGTATGGCATTATCTTAAAGAACAGTGTCTCTTCGTGTGAGCTCTGAGAGACTCATTAAAGCCCCAAGACAAAGCTTTTAAAAGCTGTGTAACATACAAAAAGGTTATTGTCTTATATAAAACATATGAAACATCATTCAACAGAATTGATTGTTACAGAAATTAAATCTATATTATGTGTGTGCATATATGTTAACGTGATCACATAGATTTAGATATATTGTTGCATTCCACACTTTGAATCATACAAACATAAGAAAAATAATGAAAAAATAATGTAAAATGTAAATGCTAAAACATGAAATGTAAAACATCAAAATAGGATGCTGAAAATGTGAAAACACAATAAAACATCAGAAACAATCATTTAGGGGACAACAACCAATATAGCAATTACGAATAAAAAACGTAAGGGTGGTGGTGGGGTCGAGGCGGTTCCATCGCAGTTGCAGGTTGAGGAGCATTCGGCATACACTCACGTTGTCTCCTCAACGTGTACCTAAAGGGGAGTAGGAACCTTCTTGCAGTGGGAGGCGTGAACCCCGGAGGTGCGGCCTTGAACCTCGAGGGCGGTGTTGGTGACAAGCAGGACTTGGAACGGTCCCAGGAAGCGGGGAGTGTGCCGCGTTGACCGTCGTAGGTTCTTTACAAGGACCCAGTCCCCAGGTTGGAACTGACGGGTTTGTGCTCAGGCGGATGTTGAGCGGCCTTTACCTTTTCAAGGGATGTTGGTGAGCAGGCGAGACGGTTCTGGTGGTTCAGTTGGGGTCAGTTGGTTGTGAAGTTGTCGTGGTTATATGTGGATATTAGTTTATAATCAGCGCTATTATCTTCTGCTAAATGTGTGTAGCTTGGAGTGGGTGGAACTCAGTGTTTTAATTTGAATCTTGCTGTGGATCTTGGACGGGGTTGGTCACACACACACACACATCCACTCGTCATCAGCAAAGTGCATGCAGTTGGAATCTCTTACAGAAACCTCTCTCAGTACGCTCCAACCCTCTAGCCGCTCACTTCCTCCTATCTCCGTCGGCGACTCTTAGCAGTTCTTCATTTCTCATCCACTTTTTCGTGTCGTTCTGTTTCCCTTCACAATACAATAATATTTCCATTGTCTTCATCCCAACAGCACTCAAACAGCATTCAAACAACATTTCAGCAACAATCTTGCAATACAAAATACGGTGCACATGAGGAGGAAGCACACATTCTACAACTACCACGTCCCAGACAGTTAACACTAATACAGATTTTCAAAATTGCCCTGCTCAGCTTAGATCCGATGGGCCCTGTTGTCTGGCAGAGTCGTGGGTCAGACGATGGTCCACGGTTTAGACCATTTAACAAACCGTCATACTCTCACAGATTCCGTTTACACACAAACAAAACAATGAATCATACAACACTTAAACACACATTCTAACACACAGCACAACAGAACACCGCAATTCCCAAAACCACAGCCACTAAATGGCCCTGCATGTGCTATTGAGGTCCACCATTAAATTGTGCTTGGATCAAGTTACCGGAGGAGCTCGTATGTACTTACGCCAAACCTCTCAGTCATTAAGACCCATTATTGGGTGGAGAGCCGGCAGGCATGTATGACTTTGAGTCAGAAGATTGTGGGCCTCGATCAGTGCGTGCAAGATGGCTCCAGAGCAACACGTAAACATGTAAGATAAAGAAATGAATGAAAGACACAAACTTATGAAATACTTGTAATAATTTCAAAATAGAGATGCAAATATGGTATGTGAAACAATGATGTGTCAAGTCAATTCAAGTCAAGTCACACCTTATTTATAAAGCCCATTTCAGTCATTTTAGAACTGATCAGATTGTCAGTTTCACATTTTGGGTTATGGTGCACATGTAACAAACCTTTTGATCCTGTTAAACTGATGAATTGGAACCTGCTTTAAATTCCACGCCGTACACATCACTGTACTTGCTTCATTGAACAGAGCAAACCGTTGATCTGTTTCAAATTACAATATGTTCAAGTGCTGCCTGCCAGTCAATTAGACAAGAGTTTCAACCACTCACAATTTCTTTTTTTTCTTTTTTCAGCATTTCCAAAAATGATGGCAGGTGTTATTGGCTTAGCGGCTGTTTGTCAAGGTGCCATGAGTTTAGAGTCTTTTTTCCATCTGTTTGTGAGCTCTAGGGCTAAAGGATGAAACCAAAGTGAATATCCTCCCCAACGAGAGTGAAGCTGCTTTGTGTGAGGACTCCAACTTTGATCAAATTGGCGAGTCACTGTCAGTGGTCCTGAAACTGACGAGTTAAAGACTTAGTTTGGGTACTTTGTGTGTGTGGTTGTGTATGTGTTTGTGTGTGTGAGAGAGTGCGTATGTGAGTGTTTGTACAGTATGTAAAAAAAAATTAAAATTATGCAAACGCACCCCACCAAAATAACAGTAAAATGATAAGTAATATTTTTATATATGACATACATATTACATTATAAATAAACATTAAATAACCACTACCCACATTTGAATTAAATAAATAAATGATTGCTTAAAAAAAAAAATTATATATATATATATATATATATATATAATTTTTTAGCATATACATGTTTCGTAATTTTAGAAAAAATATATATATTTCATTGCATTATCTTTCAGACGAGCCCCACTGTCATTACAGTTTGAAAGTGCAGACTGGTGGTGATCAGATTTCCCTCGTCAAAGCGACGACCTGTGTCCTCTACCGGGATTTGATGTGTTTTTCATTCCAAACAGCGTGTACGGAGCGTGTCTGCCAGAGTCGGTAGTGGGAGTTGATGTGTCTTACTGGATGTGTGCCCTAGTAAGAGCAGATCATCACGTTTGACGGTTGAAGACGTACCTGTAACATCCTCTTTATTCCACCACCTCAATAAAAATAATCCATTTTTGGGGTTGAACAAGGTTTTATTTCACCACACAAACGACACAGTTTTCACATACGCAAACACAGAGAAAGTCTTCGCCGGACTTTTGAGTATTGACGAGCACAAAGCCTTGATTGGTTGTTCTGCAGGAGCTGACTGTAGTTGTGTTGTTATTATTAATCACCATGGTAACGAGCGGATGGGCGTGAGGGATATCGACGCTTTTCCTGTCCGTCCGCTTCACTCCTTCCCCTTGGTCTTCTCACCTTCACCTTTCTTTGTTTCCTTCTCCGCCGTCGCTTGGCTCTTCGGCCCGGGCTTTGCAGCCTTTCCTCCCTCTTTCTCCTCTTTCTCCTCTTTCTCCTCTTTGGCGTCGGCCTTTTTCTCCTCAACTTTCTCGCCGAGCTCCTCTTTCGGGGCGTCAGCCTGGGAGTCGCCCTCCTTGCCGCCGCTCTGCTCCTCGCTCTCCTCCTTCTCTTCCTCTTTTTCGTCCCCGCCCTTGTCCTCCGATCCCTCCTTTCCCACTTCCTCCTCCGCCTGCTCTCCGCCGCCCGCCGTCTCCCCCTCCCCTCCTTTTTCCTCCTCCTTTTCGCCTTCATCTTCGGCGGCTGCTGCTGCGTCTTTCTTCTCCGCCTCCTCATCGCCGTCGCCTG
>NC_137204.1:23768540-23771040 GCF_960531495.2 Zeus faber | reverse complement strand
GCAGCGTGGAGGAGGAGGAGGAGGAGCAGGAGGAGGCCGTGGGCGTGGGCGTGCCTCTCCAGCGCGCTGCTCTAGTTGTGTCTCCCTGGGACACGCCCGTGCTTGTTCAGCAGCAACGCCACAAAAAAATAAAAGTCAGCGCGGGGCAGGGTTGCCAGATCCCAGTGACAAACCCAGCCCGGGAATAATTGTTAAAGAGTAAAACGAGGTTTCTTTGATTCGTTTCTTGCATTCTATGTCCTTTTACACTGCGTTTCCTCTGCACCTTATCTTAATGTTAACACTTAACCCCTAATTGCTCCTGATGGCTGCGTCCGTCGGTGATTGAACAATTGTAAGTCGCTTTGGATAAAAGTGTCTGCTAAATGAAATGTAATGTCATGTTTTGTTTTATGTATGTATAAATAAACTTGACTTAAACACAACACAACACTCAAACACTCAACACTTAAAGTAGCCCAATTCCACTGGAAAACCACGGCCCTGGCAACTCTGAACACGGGACGATTATATTTTGTAGAGAGGGACGAAGGTGTTCAGGGGAAATGTATTGAGGCTAAATTTAGCTTAGTAGAAGTAAAAGACAACAGACATGTAATAACGCAAGTAACATATGGATACTCCCAAAAATACTCAAGTGCAGTAACAAAGTATTTTTACTTCTTTACTGTATGCCACTGTTTATAGAGTCAAGTGTCTTCTCAACGAACCTCTCTCTGACCCTCCTGCTGTGTCTACAAGCACTGAACCCTCCTCTCCACCCTTTTTGACTGAATATATATTATTATGAATAAGTATTTTGAGTGTATAGATGAATATTTCAATAAATGGACAAGGGGTGTAACGTCTTTTTTATTTCACAGGTTAGCCTGTCAAGCCTTCTGTATTATTCTATTACTTCCCTTTCATTTTTCTGGTACTCTGCAACGCTTTTACGTTACAGCTTGGTTGCGTTTGATCAAGGTTAGAATCATGCTTCATGATGCATATACAATACAATAAATATTTCACTACAGAAGTAAAGTATTTGTGTCTGTGATTTGAGTGGGGAAGGGGAGTGTAAACTGGGATGTACCGTGACGTGCTGTTATGCACAGTCAGCACGTTTGGCATTGTACTGTTTCCACGCTAAAAGCTGGAATCACTTTCAACACAAAAGTCCACATCCCGGTCCACATTCCACGGGGATACGGTGCTGCAGCGCGGCTCGGTGATCATTCTTCCCCCGCTGCAGCCTCATTAGCACAGAAGACATTTGTCATTATGATATCCGAGGAAACCTGTGTACAATGGAGCTGTTCCAAAACAATTTTAGACATTTTATGAAATATGACTTTCTGCATTTTTTTTAACAAAGCGTATAAAGGACTTCTCAAAAAAAAAAAAAAAAGAAAATGAATGGGGGTAAAACACATTTGTCCGAAAGTCATCACCGCTGCAGATCTAATTAGTGGCTGTTTTTGGTTTTCATGAAATACTGAAATCAAGGCAGGAAAAATCTAAAAAAATATTATTTATTGCCTGGATTTTTCATGTCATTTAACTTCAGGAGAAAGCAGCGTCGCTGGAGCAGCAACAGGGATGGCAACTGTAGGATTTCTATCATTATTTTAAGAAATGGTACAAGTCCTTAGTACTACAGAACTATAAGTACTATAGAAAGTGTCGTGCACTCCAGTCGGGTTGCCATGCGTGTCAGCTGGCCACGGCGGGGGCCATTGCTGTACGTTTGTTATTGCCCTCTGTGGAATTCAGAAGTGTTTTGGCAACAGACCTTTCGCCTGAACAAGCACTCCCCCCACGCCACAGCGCTGGAAGCGAATGACTTTGTGCGGTACGTCGGGACTCCCAAACCGTGTTGATCAGCAAAACGTCTCTGCGCACTTGTGTAACCAAATCATTGTCATGGTAATCCTGTGCCATGTCGAACAAGCGGAGAGCAGCTCCCCCTGATCTTTACACTTTTATTCCGCGGCCCTCAGTTTTAAAAGTCATGTTGCTATTTTAGCTCAATCTCTGACCTCTGCCCTTTGCCCAGCCGGCCCGCCGGGCCCCCGCTCCCATTGGCCGGGCCCGGGTGTCAGTCGGCGGATCGGGGGCCTCTCAGAGGCGGAGCGCCGCGGAGGCCCGCCGCGCATAGCAGCGCTATAAATAGAGCCCGGCGCGTCAACCGGGCACTCACTGTTGATCAGGAAGGGTGTGAGCACCGCAAGGCAGGTCTGCGCTTCCAACTGTCGAACCTCGCGTGAAAACCCCCCCCCCCAAAAAAAAAAAACCAACCTCCCTCATCATGGCCGCCGCCGCCCACCGACTGGTCATCGTCCGCCACGGCGAGAGCGCCTGGAACCAGGAGAACCGCTTCTGCGGCTGGTTCGACGCAGACCTCAGCGAGAAGGGCAGGGAGGAGGCCAAGCGCGGCGCCGAGGCCATCAAGCAGGCCGGCATGAAGTTCGACGTGTGCTACACCTCCGTGCTCAAGCGAGCCATCAAGACGCTGTGG
>NC_137204.1:23758540-23763540 GCF_960531495.2 Zeus faber | reverse complement strand
GGATACACACACACACACACACACACACACACACACACACACACACACCACCAGAACCTGCTTTGAACACCCCCCCAAACACCCTCCTGATTTTCTCTCCTTTTCTCCCTCGTTTACTGCCATGGTCATCACAGGAAGAGGCCACGTGCCAAATGGCTGTTCCAGTTTTCCCGGACTTCATTTACTCTGTCTTGTTGACACATGTTGTCGTCCAACGTTTATGTTTTTCCTTGTACGCGTTGTTGTTTGTTTCTAGGTTTATGTTTTTCCTTGTTCATGTTGTTGTTTGTTTGTATGTTTATGTTTTTCTTTGTACATGTTGTTGTTTGTTTTTTATGTTTATGTTTTTCCATCTACATGTTGTTTGTTTCTATGTTTATGTTTTTCCATGTACATGTTGTTGTTTTTTTCTATGTTTATGTTTTTCCTTGACCATGTAGTTGTTTATTTGTGTTTTTCCATGCACATGTTTTTGTTTGGTTCTATGTTTATTTGTGTCATGATGATTCCCCACTCTTGGAGCAGTTAATGGTGATTAGTTGTTTAAAGACCAAAACATGGTAAGATGGTTCTCCAAAAAGGGGGATTGGTTCTGTATAACAAAAAACTGTGCTCTTGTCATCCGACAGGTCGTCCACAGGACAGAGTTATTGCAGCAGTTCTTGTTGATTTAAGAATGAATAAAGAGTTGAATTGCAGGCTGAAACGTTGAACTCCACTTGCAGACTAACTCTGTCCTAGAGGCGCTTGAACAAATACGTTGTGTTGTATGCCCAGCATGCATGACAGCACAGGTAAATAAAAAAAACAAAAAAACAATTACAAATAAAACTCCCCTAGAATTTACTTTTTGCTTTTACTGAACAAACTCACAATATGTCATCGTTGTGTCAGGTGATCTTACCCGGGTGTGAGGTTGAGATCAGGTCAGCGAAGGCCGAGCGATAAACCAAGCACTAGAGCGATGACAGCGAGCAGGGCCACAGCGACCGAGACGATTATAACACACCTCTGTCAACACACAAATTGGGAATATTAGGAGCATAAACCAATCTGAAATGTACAAATTGCAGGGGAATCTCATATGCGTTTATATTTGTATAAGCGCATGTACCTACTGCACATACAGTACATATTATGGTATTGGAAATGAATGTAATTGTAATTCCTGTCATTAGTTACGGTTCAATTAAAGAGGATTAAACAACCATTGCAGGGACTGTTGAGATCACTCAACAACACCAACACTAAAGTTCAGTTTAGGTCCGTGCTGATGTTGACCCTGTCCTTTAATAAAAGTGAACGTGTGCAGCCCGCCCTCTAGAGGGTATAAGCGGGTGTTGCAGTCGGGGTTCACATCAATTCACATCCACACAAGCTTAAAGGAACTAAAAATAAAGAATATAAATGGCAAAAAAAATAATAATAACAATCTTGTGTTGTGGATCAAAATTTGGAGTGAGCAGGATTTAACGCCATGCTCGTCATCATGTTTAATACGTTTTTCTACTCCTAAAGGGAGGGGGCTGACAAAAAAAGTGTGAGAACCACTGTTATTATTATTGTCATGGTCAGGGAGGGGAATCGGTCACGTTAAAACCTGGAATCTGGAACCCGCTGCAACCACAACAAATCCCTCTCAGCAAGTCCTGAACTGAAGAAGGAGACCATGGTTTTACCTTTTGGGACTTTTTTTTGTAGACCGCCGCCTTCGTCAGCTCTTTTTTGGAAACCTGGACGTACTCTCCAGCGCTGGCGACGTTACTTTCTATGTTGTTCACCAGTTCACCCTAAAAGATGAAGACGTGGGGAGGTCAGAGGCTGCACTGGGCAATTTTTATTTTATTTAACCCAGAATCCCAATTCCAGTCCTTTGGCTTTATCTGGAGATCTTTCAAAACGCTCTCTCTAGTTTGAGGCCATTATTGAACTTAGATGTTAAGTGTGTTTTTTACAGCAGCAGCATTCTTCCAATTACAACCAAACTATTACCATAACTTTGCATATAAGTGTTTAATACAGTAAAATGACTTAAGAGCATGTCAAAATATCCAGTTACTATTTAAATATTTCTCACCATTTATTTGCAAATTGAGGAAATAAAGCTAAAACCAGCCACTGACAATTAAAGACCATTGATATATAAAAATTATATGAAAATATTTACAAGTTAAAAGTTAAAGTAAGCGAACCCATGTTTAAACTTAAAGGAAACACCACTGGAGAATCAAAGACTATAGAATTAGATAAAATAATAATAATAATAATAATAATAATGATAATAATAATAATAATAATAATAATAATAATAATAATAATAATAATAATAATAATAATAATAATAATAATAATAATAAAAATAAATAATAATAATAATAATAATTACAACAAAATACTGATATGGAAATATAATACCTACTTCATAATGCAATGTGTTTTATAAAAATAAAAGCATATAGGAGTGGAAGCCATCTTACTTGTGTGTTTACCAGCATGGAAATGTCAGCAAACAGTTGGTGCAGATCTCTGATGCTCGACTCCAGATGAACGATGTCACGATGCCGGGACTCGATCTCCTTCAGGGCTTCCGGTGAAACCTGAGAGTGTGACACCGCCTACACAGGGAAACGTTATTACATGCACTCATCGACGACGTGAATGATGTCATGGAATGCATGGCAATTGGGTAAGGGTAAGACGAATCTCCACGCCAAGATAACATTTAAATGTATTCAGCTATGAGTCAAGTTCAACCTGAATGATCAGCAAGCGTATGTGGAAGGTTGAACCCGGCATCACGCTCACGGCCATGAAAAGTAATTAGTTGCGTGCACGATTATCTGACTTTTTTCGTGCTGCACAGAACGAAATTTAAGCCAATGCATTTTAATGGGATCGTTCCTCAGTCTTCCCCCGCCCCTCTTTCCCCGCACCCCGCCCCTCCTTATCCACGCCCCGCCCCCTTCTAAAGTGGAAGAACATCTCCCAATTGAAATGCATTGGTTACTTCTTTTTTTTTAAGTTTTAAAAGTTTTAAAAAATTCGGCAATCGTGCTCCGCGACACGATTCGACACATTCGTTTTCATGGCTACGAGCACGGAAGAGCATGATGCCGGGTTCCATATTTATCTTTTCTAACTGAAAAACATAAGAGATGTAATCTCTACGAACGTATGTAAAGACGGGAAGGTCACTTGTCAGAATCTCCTCCAACTCTTGGTCCGTGGTCTCCCTCCCAGCTGAGCAGAAGAAACACACATATTCCATATTTTTAATTAAGCTTTATTGTTATTATTGTTATTACTATTATTATTTTTGTTATTATTATTATTATTATTATTTTTTATTACTATTATTATCGTTATATTATTTTCAATATCCACCATCATTTAATGTCTTCTAGGGCCTTGTTAATATCAATTAATTATTCAATACATTTTCAACTTGTTACCAACTCAGAGTTAGCGAATTTTTATTTTTATTTTTATTTTTTTTAGTGCATAATGTGCCTACTTGAAACAATGAAACAATAAAAAATGTAATTCACAAAAGACCAAAAATGTCTCACAACCATATTTTGGGATATTACTGTGTCATCTTGTTTGGTATTGCTTCTGCCATGTGGATTTAGACATTATCATTTGATATATCACATTTGTATTTTTAATACAAATGTGATATATCTTGTGATATATCTTTTTTCCGCATCAGGTATTACATAATGGCATTAATCCAACGATGGACAACAAACGTTTTATAACGTTGCCAGCTCATCAACGTGTTTTCCCACCTGGTCCTGTGTTTACCAGCCTAATAACACATGCGTTGTATTCCCGGAATATTGAGAAAATGTACAGCAGTTTGACAGAAAGTTATTGGACGACAATTAGTCTACCTTGTGCTGTTTATTTTATTTTGTTTTTGTAGGTTTTTTTTACATCTATAAGGGAATTCTAATGAACCCTTCTCCTGTCACACCTTGTCTCGCCGTGTTTAAATGCAGGGTGCAACTTCAGCGAAATAAAGTCCAAAATCAAAATCCATTTTAAAGTTATGAACGGTGTGTATCCATCCGGACGATTGTGAGGACAAAGATTTGGTATTTAAACCAGTTTCCGTGGGGACACTGATACCGAATCGAATGTTTATTTTTCCAATGCTTGTGTTGAGGCCCTCTGGCTTGATGTGCATGACTGGCTTCTCCCCAAAATGTTCAATCTTGGGACCTTTTTCTAAGACTGACATCACTTGAGGTCTGATTTTAGACGGTCGAAAAGACGACTTTCTGGAGAAAAACGCACTCGTTCTGGCAAAATTTTAAAAAGGTAAATCCAGGTTTATGAAAGTGAAACCTCAATTCGGCGTCTTTCGCATAGACTTTATTTTGCATATGAAAGCCCTTAAATACACGAAAACTTAATTCGCCTCAGAACTTGTAAGCATAATCGATGGATGTGATTTGTACGAAAAGCCCTCGCCTGTTGAATTAGTTTTGTTCTTTATTAAATCTCTGTCCGGTGCATTCAGAAGAGCCAAATGGAGATCCGGCTGCCATCGTCTGCCTCCCCCCTCCCCACCACCTGCTGCTGCTGCTGCCGCTGCTGCTCAGGTTACATTTGGGGGACGGGCCGACACACCCTGCTCCTCTCCAGGGCAAATACTACCACCAGAGAAAAGGAAGGGTGTGTGTGTGTGTGTGTGTGTGTGTGTGTGTGTATGTGTGTGTGTGTGTGTGTGTGTGTGTGTGTGTGCGCATGTGTGCGTTTGTCTGTGCGTGCGCGTGTGTGTGGCGCATGCGTGTGTTTGGGCTTTGTTTGTCTTCGGCGACTCACTGATTTGCAGCTGCCTCTGGATCCGCGCTTTGGACTTTTCCCTAAAGGAAAGCTGCGTCGCGTTGTAGGTCGTCATGACGTCCACAAACTGCCGGACGAGATCTGAATGCTGAGCAAGGTGTTGAGGTTTGGGAGAGGACAGATGGACAAAAATATGACGTCAGGGG
>NC_137204.1:23718540-23753540 GCF_960531495.2 Zeus faber | reverse complement strand
TGATGACAAGGTGAACAATGGTTTCAGGCCGGATTAAGAGCTGTGATGCTTATTTCTTTAACAATCAAATCGATAAATCAACCAACCAGTCAACCAGTCAACCAGCCGAACTGCCAATCAATCAATCCATCCACCCATCAATCAATCAACCAATCAATCAATCAATCAACCAATCAATCAATCAATCAATTAATCCCACTTTCCCATACACATACACAAGCATTTACACAGATAAGTATGTGACACAACAAACATTTATTTGAAGCAGCTGCTTCATCCCTTTTTCAGAGTAATTCAGACAACCCATAAGCCCAGAGTATATGTATAGGTTTGAAACTCTGGGCCAAAAGCAAAGAAAATGGCTCACGCCCAAATCCCAGTTTAACAGTACTTCAAAGGGCAATATAATAAACTTGTCTCTGAACCCGATTAATATTGATGGGAGCAAGGCTTTATCCTACATGGCTAACCATCCGTACTGCAAGGTGCTTTGGATGCAAACACCCTGCCTCCTCACTTTATCAGCATATAAAGAGCATCACCGAAACTGCTTTTTCCCCCCGACATTATGACATGAATTTTCGACCAATGACATCAACGGCGGATGCACAGTGGCATTGTTCATGCGTTTCTTGAATTCCTACTCGACGATTGAAATGTTCTGTGTTTGATGTGATTTCATAGAAAGCGTTTATCTCATAATATGCGTAAGGCATGAGGTATGTACGTATATGGCCATTGCTCTTCTCTTAATGTCGATGGAAAAAAAACATTCGAGGGAACATGGGGCTGTTGGGAACATAGGACCTTGGGAACACAGTGTGCGACCCCTTCTCTGTCAGTATGGCCATATTTCTTTCGGTTGGGCCTGTGTCTGCGCTGTGTGCACTGTGCATATGCTGGTTCATTCCTCCGCTTGGGGAAATAGGTTGTGCCTGAGCTGTGTCAATAGATCTATATTTCCTTCTGGGCACATTGCTCGCTGCCAACTTACTAAACTCTCTTCCCCCGTGGCCCCCCCGTTGGGTGGTGCTGCCTGTAGTGGTGCCAGGTGCTGAGGCTGAAAATATTGTTGAGGGACCCCAAAAAAAAAAGTATAACGGCCCCAAACTATCAAACATTGAAAATCCACCACATATCAGCCAGCCGCTGTTTTGTCTCTTGTTCGATTGTCTTTGCTATTCTGTGGTGGGATTAAACTTCGGGGTATCATCCCTTTTCACTGTGAAAGCACACAGTATTGGAGGCTAAAAAATGTCACTTTTATCCTGATAACTTCATAGCAGCATATTCCATGAGGCATTACGTAAACTCTTTCATAGGGTGGTGTTGTAAATAATCTCCATTGTTATCCAGTGTGGAATGGAATGGGATGGGATGATTAATTACGTTTAAATAATTTCCAAATAATGCCCCTGGCTTCTCGACCGTGACGTCAAATGAAGATATTTCCTGAAAGCATGATTATTATTATTTTGATAAGGTGCATTAAACAAACCATTTTAGATGACAGACCAGCGGTCATTAAGCATGCTACATTTCACCAAGAATGTAATGTGATTTAATGGAGCCATTGCAAGGCACTCCAAAGAAGCTGCTCGTTCAAATCCCTTGTCAATCTGGTAATTTGGTGTTTTTTTGTGAATCGTCTTATTTGCACAGAGACCCCTCACCTAATGGGATCTTCTAGTTCGGCCGGTTCCAGCGTGGGGTCCGGGGACCCCCAGGGGACCATCAAGAGGTTTCAGGGGGTCCCCAGCTAAATGATTAATAGTTAAAGTTCAGCATTATTTCCTTTGCAAGACATTAGCACCTGGAGATAATGGTCCTTGTTTCACTGTTATCACAGTGGAAGTTTGGACCAAACCATATCTAACAAAGGGGTCCGTGGCCCAATGTGCATGTGTATATGTGGTTCTGGATGTGAAAAAAGTTTGCCAATCACTTTCCTACTTCCCAAATTGTGTTCACTAGTTTCACCGTGCCTGTTCCATCACTTTCTCTATGATCTGTGCAAACCATCAGCTGAGTCTCTTGTTTTTGTATATATAATATGAATATGCATGTCTGGAGAATAGCAGCACAGTATGTTTACTACTATTATTATTATTATTATTATTATTAGTAGTAGTAGTAGTAGTAGTTGTAGTAATAGTAGTAGTAGTAGTAGTAGTAGTAGTAGTAGTAGTAGTAGTAATAGTAGTAGTAGAAGTAGTAGTAGTAGTAGTAGCAGTAGTAGTAGTATTTATCTTTTTTTAATTATATTTTTATTATTAAGGGTCCAGCTGGTGCGACCAAATTTTGATCGATATTACAGAGATGAGCCGGTACATCTGATGCCGAAATATGTCGAACCCGGATAAAGGTATCTGGAAAACATACTTCGGCACCACCTACAAACACGGTTGCAGCGTTTTTTAAACTGCTTTGTCACAACGAGCTTGTCGTTTAAATTTCATCCAAATGGATCCACACACGGTGCAGGTATTAACGACAAATCAAACAACTTTGACCCAAATTATTGTGTTGGTCTTGGTTAATTGACACGTTACACGTTCGTTCTATAATGAAAGAGATGAGATTTACAGTAAGACGCTTTAGAATGTCCAGTTGGACCGTGTCCATTGGGCCAAACTATTGATTTATGTGTATATTTATATAGCTTCTTACCTGGTTGTTGTCACCATTAGATCCATTTCACTGATATTTAGAATCCATGATCTATTTTACTGAAGCGGATAAATGAAAAATACAATCGAAAATAATCCTTAAAAATGTGTCTGCGCGTCCCTCGAAAACACTGAAATGTGCGATTAAGTGATGTGTTCAAGATCCAGTGAGGCGTCGGGAAAATTGAAGCCGTGCAATGGTAATTACCCACAGAAAATACCACAACATCTTTCGTTTTTCATGGAAATGTGACTCACTGAAAATGTAATCCAATTAAAAAACAGCATAAATTTAAATACTATCATAAAATCGACATTAATATGTCATAATTTACGTATGAGACACAACGCCATCTACCGTCACAGAGACTCTAGATGTACGTCAGTGCATCAAGGTAAGTTATAACAATGACAAGTGTTACAGTCGTTTAAAATAAAAAATAAAATACTTTTCTTGTAATAAACATCATGTATAAACATTTTCCAATAACTACACTTAAACTGTATTGAAACGGCAGAAAGTGTTTGTGAAATTTGTCACTTGAAATTTGTAATTTGGAGTTTGAGCAAATGAATGATAAAGTTACACATGTTGTCTGCATTACAATATAGACAAGTCATCTATTAAACTGAATTTTAACATTTAATTTCTAACATAAAAAGTACAATAAAGTAGAAATTACAAATAACATGTATTTATATATATTTTTTAATTAAATGTATTAATTGTTATTTTTATCAAAAGTAATTTTAAAAGTCATTTTTGTAATTCGTACAGATAAGATACCTGAATCCGAAAAATAGCCGGAAATCTAAGACAATAAAGATGCCATTGTTTAAAAATCCAGTCGTCAAGGTCATGAATACTACTGAATACTAAATACTGAAGAAAACTGATGCAAAAACACTGATGAAAAAAGTTTCAATGTGAATGTTGATTCCCCATACCTATCAGTGTTAGGAGGCTCATTTCACAGGATGATTCACAATTTGGAGACTCCAGAAATAAACAGTGTGCAGCTATGGGTTTAACAGCGATTTAAAAAAAATATGCTCAGAATGTTTTCACATTGACCGAGATGATGTTTTGATTAAAGGAAATAATCTTTATCAGGAAATGAAAAAGTCTGGTAGAATAAATGATAATGTTCCAGGAAGATATTATATTGCAATGACAGAATTGCCAACAAGACAAACTTTGTTTGATACAACATTCCAAAGAATGCATGCAGACCTGTTTACTGGCTATATTCATGTAGTTCACGATGACTCTGCGTTGTATAAAATATCTATGCCAATTGATAGAGCACTTAAGAAACTAACTATTTTGGGTAATAAATGTGCCGTTATCAAGCAGGGTTAGGGTAAGGGGGTCATAGTATGCAATTGTTGATTCACACACAGGGGTCCTAATAGGGCTGAATGAGTATGACTCACCGAGTAGTTCTGTAGCTTACTACAACACTGAATCTCTTTGTCGTCATTTCTGTAATAGTAATAATTCATTCTCCCAAACTCGACCAGTATTTGAGATGTAACTGACATAACTGACACACAATGACACCAAGTAAGAGAAAGTTGCGAAACACCCACGAGCAAAAAAATAGGCTAAATGCATAAATACATGGTTCACTCAATGACATGGATCTAACTACATTATCTTTACATGTCCAGGTCAGTCTGAAGGTCAGCCACAAAATTCTAAAAATAATTCAATGTATGTAACTACACGGCAATTCGCCATGATGTTTGATGTCTATACGTCAAGTAAATAGTGATGCATCTCACATAAAACAAAGAAAACTGTAATACTTACCAAAAACAAATACTTACCAAAAACAAGCTGGACCCTGTGTTTTGTTGCCTGCAGCTATATTTATTATTATTATTATTATTCTTATTATTCTTCTTCTTCTTATTATTATTATTATTATTATTATTATTATTTGTATTATTATTTGTATTATTATTTGTTTTATTAATATTATTATTATTATTATTACCAAGAAAATATGTTCTACCTACATTATATGTAGCAAGTTAGTACTTTGGGAGCCCAATTTCCGATAGTAAATATCGGTTCGTTTTCAGGCGTTGTATCAGCTCTCGGAGTCATCTCGGGGCAAGTCTCACAGAAATAACTTAAAATTCCATAAAAATACAGCCAACATAGCTAATCTCCGGCAACATCACCTTCCATTACTAAGTAACCAAGGCCATGGCACAAGGCCTCTGGATCGACCTGCTCAGAATAATGAGAGTGCGCAAATGTTAAAATTAAACCAAGATATCCGACCCCATTGGAACAGCTCTTCCCTGAGATGCGGTGTAAATAAAATGAAGAAAAAAAAAATATATATATATTTATATATTTTTTTGATATTTACCCAAATCATGGTATTTAATGTAGACCTGCACCTCCCAGCAGTGCCAGTCAATAGCCTTGTTTTTTTACCTGTCAGATTTCCGGTTCCATTGAGACTGTATTTGAGATGAAGGTCGTTATCGAATCCGTTCCCTGTCTCACTGAACTAAGAGCGCAGTGTAACCGAAGCAGGAAAGGTGGAAAGGTCCACTCGTGATAGCCCTGTCAAGGGATTTCATATCACTTGGGTTTCGACCTGATCCACAAGATGTGGAGTGGAATGAACAACAGACTGTCGGACGTCATGGACCACATGGTAGGTCATTGTGCCCATGTTTGCTGCAAAGAGAATTAGTTAAATAACAATAATTAATCAACAAATAATAATAATAATAATAATAATCATAATCATAATCATAATCATAATCATAATAAGTAAGTAGGAAGTAACATTTTTTTTACTCTACTCTACACTACTCTGATATGCAAAAACCGGTCCTTCATGACATGTTTTTAATACTTATTAAAAACTTTTTCAATCTAACTAAGTTCATATCATCATCATCGTATCATCGTATCATATTGTAATTTAATCTATTTGTACCCTACATATCCAAACCAATAATTTAGTCTGTGCATAGAACCATGCACATTCTGTAAATTTCTGCTTTGTATTTTCAGCTATTTGTGTATTTTTGACAAATTGTATTTTTATTTTACTCTTATTTTAATTATATATATATATATATACACAGTATATGTGTATATATATATATTTTTTTTTCCTTTAATTTTCGAATTCGAATTGCGAATATTGAGGCTTGCCATATAAAGGACGCAAAAACCGAGGTTATGACTCGAAGAAAGCTTAATTTTACTTGAACAAAACTGCCATAAACGTAAATATAGCGCAAAGAGTGAGTGGAGTTAAGTCAAGTTTATTGATACTGTATAGCCCTTAATCACAATACGGTCTCAAAGGGCTTCACAAAACCACATTTCACGTGGCGATCAATGGCACCCCCGGGTCTGAACCCGTCCCGGGCGAGGACAACGCCTTTGGGAAAGAAAGGAGGAAACCTGGAGAAGGGGCCGGGGAAGCAGGGCTCCCAGACGGTCATATGCGGACGCTGTGATGCAGCACTAGACTATCCCTTGATTGCACAGGCGGGACCTTGGTTTTCTTCCTCGGGGGGGTTTCAGTCTGCCGCTCCGGGTGCCGCCAAACAAAAGGGGAGGAGAAGCACCCAGGGTGCCCTGTGCTCCTCCCTAAAACCCCGAAGAAGGAGAAAATAACGAAATGCTAGTCATCCTCATACCTTCTACGTACAGTTTGAGCACGCTAGGGTTCATTTTTACCCTCACATTACCAATTTGGACCCTTAATGACCCCCAAAATGTCCCTAACCCCGACCCGCACCAACTAAAATTGACTGTATTCTAGTATTTTGGCCATTCCAGACGGAGCAAAACTTAGTCAAACACGCTCACAAGCATTGTTGGTGTAGTTTTTTCACCTGCAGAGTAAGAAGCTTTGCTTACCAATCGAGAATCGATGGGGGAGTTGACCGCAACGACTCCATACGTCACCTTGCCACAAACTAGGAACACACACGGTTACTGATGATCAAAGGGAACCATTATAAACACGCCGGAGGAGACACCCCAGCGCAGGATATCAAAGCATAAGGCACATTAAAAAAACCATGCCGGCTCCCGGGGTGGAGAACGTGACGGAGTGGGTGGAGTGCGGCCCGGGGTTCCTCTGGTATTCAACACCTGGGGGCTCGGATGACGGAGAATGACAGAATACAGCTGAGGCGGATGAGCCCCCCATCGGCTCCTGGAGGCTTCGTCCATCATAGCGGCGACAGCACCAAAAAAGCAGGAGGACTGCGGCCAAATAGTGATCCGCCGGCTTATCTAAACGTACGGCTACATTCGCCTTAATCCCGGTTCGAATTTCGCCCTCCGGACACACGCGCAACGTTCATGCAGCTCACAGTATATTCCTGGAATCAGTTCGAGTTTTCAAGACATTGTCCCGATCTCCTTATTCCATTACTCTGACTGCAAAAGGTAGGATTTGGTGAGGGGCCCCCTGGAGCTGCATCTCTTCATGCCTGGAGGGGGCTCGGCCACGAGGGGGCGGTGCGTTCCGAACCGTCCTCGGCTGCAGCGGTTGAGGAACGTTCTGTTCTCTGGGAAAATGCAGGCGGAGGACTTTTTCTGTCCAACCAGCAAAATCACCGTGATCGCTGCTGTTGTTTGATAGGATTTGCTGCGTGATGCTGATTGAATGGAAACCCGTCCGTCTCTTTAGTTGATTCGATTCAAAAGCCCGCTTCACACCGAAGCCGGCAAACGGTGAGAACGAACCGTTCGTTCCTATGTGGAGAGTATTTTTTATTTTATTTTATTTTAGATTAGATTTTTTTTTAGCAGTGAATTCCTTTATTTTTCATTTTTAATATTATACTAAGGGAGTTTTAAACTGTCATTCATGGAAATTGGAAAAATGTCCATCCGGGGAAAAAAACAAACAAAAAAAAACCTAGTCGCAGTTCACCCGGCGGCCACCAGGGGGAGAAGCCGACTGTCGGATGGAGATACGCATTCAGTGTGAAGCCGGCTTTAACCATTGCATCTGTGTGTGTGTGTTTGCATTTGTGTTTGGATATATTCTCTGTTTATATGTGTTCTGTATATACATGTTACACGTCACTTACATGAGAGTATTTTTTTTTCCCCCACGTTGCATCTAAGTCTGTGAACTATGAACACACTCAGTTTTGCACAGAGTTTAGTGGAGGATGCTTTGCCATGAGCATGTGTTCTGCATGCATGTGTGTGTGTGTGTGTGTGTGTGTGTGTGTGTGTGTGTGCGCGTGCGTGCGTGCGTGTGTGTGCACGTGTTGGTGTGTGTCCTTTACACACCAAGAACCATGCAAATTTGCGGAGAATTAAATTTGATATACCCCACATATTCACACCAAGCCCAACGTGATTTTTTATTTATGCAGTTATTCATATAGTTCCTTAAAAAATTCACAGTCACCATCAAATGACGATATATATGTAACCCAGGGGAAAATGTTATCCATTAGTAAAAATGAAAAAAGTTCATAACCAATAAAGCTGGGTTTGGAAGTAATTCAATAGCATTAAACAAGGTAAAGATATAGAGATTTTCTATATTTCTATAGTTTGTACTGGTATAACTATGGTATAAATGAGTGGAATAAATAGGTCTTAAAAAAGGCCAATGTTTAGTAAAAATAACATTTTTTTAACAAGTAGCTGGTGAAACTGTGGTAATTGAGCTGGGGTTAAAGAGAAATGTGTTGGTTTTGCTGAAAAAAGTAGAGTTAAAAGTTGTTAAGTCACGTTCCTACCAACTTGTGGGCCAATTCTTGGACTGTCAACTGCACATTCTTGCGATGTAATTATGATCCCTGTTTGGTGAGCAGCAGAAGAACCCAACACAGAGTTGGTTTAGACTGTCTCACTGGATATGTGAGGCTAGTTAATTAAGCAACACTACGGTGGAACTGACAGCTCAACGCACTGCAAATAAAAAAAAAACACTATCAAAGAGACAAAATGCAAGCAAATGACCAAAAACACCTCCGCATCAGCAGGAAACACAATCTCATCCTTTTTTTCTGTTAATACGGTTGTGTTTTCGTTATAAGGTTGAATATAAGGTTAATGCGGTTGTGTTTTCTGTTAATGTGGTTGTTTTTTCGGTTGATGCCGTTTTGTTTTCGGTTGAGTCGGTTGTGTTTTCTGTAAATGTGGTTGTTTTTTTCGGTTGATGCGGTTTTGTTTTCGGTTGAGGTGGTTGTGTTTTCTGTAGATGTGGTTGTGTTTTTGGTTAATGCAGTTGTGTTTTTGGTGAATGCAGTTGTGTTTTCTGCGAATGTGGTTGTGTTTTCGGTTAATGCGGTCGTGTTTTCTGTTAATGCGGTTGTGTTTTCTGTTAATGTGGCTGTGTTTTCTGCTAATGTGGTTGTGTTTTCGGTTAATGCGGTCATGTTTTCAGTTAAGGCGGTCGTGTTTTCTGTTAACGCGGCCGTGTTTTCTGTTCACGCGGCCGTTTTTTCTGCTATTGATGTTGTGTTTTCGGGTTAATGCAGTCGTGTTTTCGGTTGATGCGGTTGTGTTTTCCGTTATTTGCTTGTGTTGTGTCTATTTCCACGTGTTTTCTTAAGTGGCAGTGCGTTGAGCTCTCAGGGCCACCGTACAACACGGTAAGATATACAGTTACATTCATTAGCGGAGTGAATGGACGACAGGACACCACTCAGCTAGCAAAGTGGAGTCACACAACGTTTCAACGAGGGAGCGCTGAGGGAAAAGCAAAGCAGCTCATGGTTCCTCTCGCCCCGTGCGTATCGCAGCGAAGGGTCGTCGCGTTCAGCGAGGGCGGCGCCCACGCGCATGGACATCGACACGTTGTTGCAATGGACGCTGACTAACGTGTAGACGCATCTATTAAAACTATGGAAGTGCACAAGACGCCAGGTAAATGTTTTCATTTTAAGTTATTGCTCATAAATTGAGTGAAGCGTCCATTTTGTTTTGGGTCTCCGTGAACAGGAGCCACGCTCCAGGCCTGGCCTGCAAGGTTTTTTTTTTTTTTTTTTAAAGTGGCTATTTGTGTGTGAGTGCTATTGCGTGGGCGCACTGATATTTGTTGAATTGGAATTGTATATTGGGTAAAATTGTATTTTGTGTTATTAATTTGCTCGGCACAAATTGTTTGCTTTGCATTCATTTTATCTTTTCGAAATAATAAGGGTTTATCTTTTAGCCAAACTCCTGCGTGGTGTGTGATAATTTCATTTGGAAACCTTTTATCAAATTAGGGGTCATTATTTGTATAATTGGTCGATTAGCGAGGACTCGTGGTATTTCACGGTAAGAGGGGGTCGAACAGAGGGCTAGCATGTGGTGGACAAAAGGGCGTGGTCAGGCACCGGCTGCAGACAACACAGAGGACGGGGGGTTGTGAAGACCAGTTTATTGTAGAGAGGAGGCTGGATGGAATTAGCCAGGAGCAGATGGAACATGTCATGACAGAGGGCTCCCATCTTGACTGCGTGTGTGGACGGGGTTCTTAACCCTGATGCTCATTGGCCCAACCAGCGAGCGTCAGGTGTGGCTCCTCAAGCCAGCCCATCCACCGCAGACCCACTTTTGTCAGACTTGGAATCTATGAAATCTCATCTAAATAAACAAGCTGCATCGCTGTCTGGTTTTCAAGAGGACAAACTTTAATGGGGGAAAAAACAAGCAAAAAGAAAAAAAACACCCAAATGAATTGAAAAGTGTGAGCGGTTTGACGAGACAAACAGTAACGGTATCATCGACCGGGCGGAGGCGGAGCCACTTCTTCGGAACAATGGAAAGATTTGCCTCGGCGTTTCATCCGCACTCCGGTGGAGACGTTTCCGTGGGAGGGAAAAGGGATTAGTCGGCCCCGTTCCCATCAACGCGCCCAGACGAGCGCTAATCTGAGGCAGCACAACACAAAAACGCCCGGGGAAACAGCGTGCTTGTAAGGAATAACTCATCATTTTATTGGTGCAATTTAGAGCCCACCCTTGTAAATGCTTTCCCATCATAGTTGGGACGGCTGTAAAAGTGTTATCTGTGGTTGTTTCCATGATGTTTTATTGCAGTTTTGGGGTTTTCCTGTTTTTCCCCTCACCATTCCTTCCTGCTTTACTCATATTTTATCTCCTTTTTTCATTCACCTTTCGTCCAGTTCTATGTTCGCCATTTGAAAAGCTTGACATAACATAAACAATGAATGCCGATGCTAGGTATACTGTATGTATTTAAAAAAAAGTTGATTCCAATCGTCTGTATATACATATTATCGTATTAATATCCTTTTTGTACCAAACTCAAGACATGAGTTGCTGTTGTGTATCATTTTGTGATATAAATTAGAGCGGCTTAAAATGTCCTAAAACACAACTAGGCTTGGGCAGATTTTACAATTAATTAAATGATGTCAGACCTCCAAAAAAAAATCCTCCAGGAAAAATCCGAGGGGGAGGGAGAGAGGGGGAGGGAGAGACGGGGCAGATACCCTCCCCCTCTCCCAGCTCAGAGCTGATGAGTAGCCACTGGTGATCAGATCGCATTTCCCCTCTCTCAAAAAAACAAAAACGTAAAGGCACATGGACCCCCCGGCTCCGGATCTGGCATGTTGCCGCTCCGGGCAAGCAGAGCGGCCCAGCGGTGCGCACATCGCGGGTGCGCCGAGGACACGTTCCTCGCGAATATATCTTACCCAGACATTCCGCTACCTCCATGCGCGCCTCAACACAAAAACGCGCCCGATAAAATTGGAACCCTGGGCTCCGTGCGGCAGGTGCTCGGGCACCCTCCGTGTCCATCTCTTAACGAGTCTTAGAAAAGACGTCAATTAGGATAATGTGAACCATTTACCGCTTGGCGAAAAAAGCAAACCGTCAGTGTTCTTTCAACACTGACAAGAGCATTTAAAAAAAAAAACGAAAAAACGAAGATCCCCACAGCTGTGCGACATGGGCGCGCTCTTCTCTGCGCATTTTGGGATGTTGTTGTGATCATCTCTTCTTCCGTCTGGCCCTTTTAGTCTTCATCTGCTTTTAAAATTTGGGCATGGGCGCACTCTCCTCTTCGCATTTTGGGATGTTATTTTGATCATCTCTTCATCCGTCTGGCCCTTTTAGTCTTCATCTGCTTTTACAAATTGGACATGGGGGCACTCTTCTCTTCGCACTTTGGGATGTTATTTTGATCATCTCTTCATCCGTCAAGCCCTTTTAGTCTTTATCCGCTTTTAAAGATTTTGGGAAGCATATTCTGAGCTGTGATGGGGAAGTGTAATTGTGATCGGGTTCTTTGATGCTACACTTTGTTTCATCACGACTCTAATTAGTCGTTCTTATTGCGAACCTCAGGCTCTTAAAGGAGCCTAATTACAGGGTAGAGGGCCTTGTTTTTCACACGTTTCCTTCAGGGCAAAAAGAAGGGCTGGGGATTCTTTCTTTTTCTCTCCATCATTTCTTTCAATATCAATCTCCAGCTAGGAAACTCAACAATTCTCAAAGGTCTCGGGATAATGTTCAGTCGAGTGTTTAACAAGGAATGAATCATTACCGTTAAAATGGGGGCTCTATTGACTTTTGCACCCTCTAGCTCTCTCTCACTCACTCGCTCACTCTCTCTCTCTCTCTCTCTCTCTCTCTCTCTCTCTCTCTCTCTCTCTCTCTCTGTGATCACAGTGATCACATTCATTTCCATTGCTGTCATCTTCCATTTTGTGTTCCATTATCTCATCTCATTGGTTTATAAAGTCCGGCTTCACCCCCATCTCAGCTATCTTACATGTATTATTATTATTTTTTTGGTATTATCTATTTCGCCCTCGGAGGGGACCAGGCAAAGGAATAATCCGAGAACCGATTGAGATAATTCATGTGGTGGACGGAGGGAGTGGGAAAAGCCACCCATGCTGGATTTCACAGTGGGCGCTTAAACGGTATCATTAGGAAAGCTGTCGATGGGGGGTCCCATCCATGGAGGTCGCAATTATTGAAAATTATATAGTTATCTTTACAATGATATATTGAGGAGGAAAACTCTCTGTTTTTCCCAAGAAAACGGGGGGGCGGCTAGACCCTCCTGCCCCCCCCCTGGATATCCCGTCCATGTCAAGCTATTTGTCAATAAATGTGACATGGAGTATGGAATTGGTGTATAGCAGGGAGTGGCATCGAAAAACTTTAAATGGCAAAAAATATTACATATATATATATTGTATATCTGTTTTGAATTTTTCGGCTATTTCTGAATATTTTATTTTATTTGAACTTATAATATCATTTATTATTAAATTTTATTTTTATTTTTTCTCAGACTGTCAAGATTTTTAAAACGCTAATCCTCTGTAGAAATGCACCAATAATCACCATGACATCCTTGTACATGTAAATGGAGGCAGAATCCTGGCGGAACAACGGAGGCAAAGCGAGAAGGTCCTGGGTTCGATCCTCGGCCACCCTAGGCCCTTTCTGTGTGTGGAGTTGCACGTTCCGCCGGGTGCTCCCACCATCAAAAGTCATGTCTGTCAATGTGTTGGGATGGATCCTCCCGAACATGAGAGTACACCGGTGTGTGTGTTTGTGTCGCCACTTCTCAATTTTGGTATCTGATTCTGAAATTTCAAAACCTGCTGAACTGACCATGGTCTTTAATTCTCATTTTTTTGCTAGAGCGGTGAATTTGCGACGGATTGCTTATTTTTCCTCAGATGAACGTTCTTTAGGTGCTCACGATCCGCGATGACCTTCCCGGCTTCATCTTGGAACCGGAGTTACTGTTTCTTTTGCACGTTGGTCGAGTTTTGTCTGTAATAACTGCGGCTCTGGTATTACGTAACGCATCCATTAGAAGGACTGGGAGGAACCGAGACTGAGAACCAACCATGTGATGAACTTAAGTAACGGGTTAGAAAGAGACAAACCATAATTGAAGTCATTGAATTGTTTTAAGACACACACACACACACACACACACACACACACACACACACACACACACACACACACACACACACACACACACACACACACACACACACACACACACACACACACACACACACACACACACACACACATAACAAGTCTGCTCAAACCCCAGCCTTTCGAACAGGGAACTTTGCATTCTTCAACAAGGGCGGAACGATGATTGTGAAGCGATCACACAGCCAGGCCCAGATGAGACGAGCCATCTGGCACTTTAGGGGAAAAAGCCATAATGGCCAGTTCAATGGCAGGCTGGGCTGGCCGTCTGCAACTAAGACAATAACAATTTGAAAAAATAAATAAATAAATAAAGTTTTTCATTTCAAACTGTCCAAACCATTGAGCCACTGATGATGGTCTGGCACATGCTCACAGGGAACAACTCTCTGAAGGCCGGTTATAGCCTACCCTCTACCATAGCGGTCAACCCTCCCGTTTTCCCGGGGACTCTCCTGTATTTCACCCTTCTTTCCCGCACTCCCCCTGTTTTTTTTTTGTTTTTTTCCCGTAAATATCCCATATTTTTAACCCAAAAAAAAAAAAAAAGGTCGGCCACCGCCGACCTCCGCCATCTCCGCTCCGATCTGCGTTCACCGGTCAAAAAGGTGGCTCCCATTCTCCTATCTCCACTGGAGAAGTCGCTGCTTTATCATTAGTCACAGTGTTGCACCGCGTCGGTTAACAAGCGCCACGGCGTTCCTGGGAGAACTCGTTGATGGCTGGTGTTGGTGCTCAAGCAGCCGCGACGCGACCAAGCTTTATTCGCCAGACGTTGCAATCAGCGGAGTCGGCGTGTCCCCGTCGTTGGCCGGCGCCCCACGTCCCATCCACTTAGCGGGCGCACAGTCGTCACCGAATACGCTGCTCGTCGTCAGACTGATTTATTGCCGCCACTGCAGGCGGCGGCTGTGCCAATAAAGAAAACGTGGGCCATCTAATCAAAGCAGGCGTTATGTCTTGGGAAGAACTTTCTCATTTTTCAACGGCTACTGTAATGATTTATTTTAATTTCACGCTGCTATAAATCCCATGTGAGTCAATATTATGAATGTACCTTTTGTGGGAAGAATAGTTGAATCACAGCCATAACCAACATCCACTTGGATGAAATGACATTCCAAGAGAAGGAGCAGTAAAAATCGGAGGCAGAATGGAAAAACCTATTCTCCAGTGCAACGTTTCCCAACGCGTGGGCCGTGAGGGTACTGTGGGTGGGCCGCGAGAGGTCATTGACAATAAATAAATTACATTTTAGTATCTACATTTTAAAAAAAGCAATCACAACTAATAACGCAAAGCACTTGGATTTAAATAACGTGTTATCATCTATCAGACCTATTTTATTTTTATTTCATCCTTTTCGACCCTTTAGACAGGTAATGTCATTGAGACTCATTCTCAAGTGAGACCTGGTCGTAGGACTCGTCTTTTTGATTACGATCGTATCTTATGTGTGGATCAGAGTCGTGATCAACGGTTTGGGTGGGCCGCAGAAGATTTTCCGTCTTCAAATTGGGTCGCGACACTCTTACGTTTTGGAACGGCTGCTCCATTGTAATTCCTTATAAATGCCTAGCAGGCCTACTGTAATGCAGCCCTTGCTCAAGGGCATAAACACATTGGATGACATGAATAAACTATCCGAAGTGAAATGACCATTGAGGTAAAAAAATAAAAATTGTTGAAATGAATTTTAATGCCGACCTACTGTGACTGTACTGCGTTGGCCTCGTGAACACCACAAATCCTTTTTTGGTTTATAAGACGTCGGAATGTCTTTACCGGCCACTTGTTTACTCACACACACAGACTCTTGCCCCATTTTGAGCGGAACAGGCAGCATGGAGTCCTGAGTCCTTGCCCGTGGTTTTATAGCTCAGCAGCGATTGGGGTTCTGTCAAAAAGATGAATGCGACAGCCAATTTAAGGCTAAAGTCACGTACGTAGTAGTCAGCTTGGATGAGCTGAACCCCCAGGTGCAGCTTGAGATAATAACAACATATCACAGGGTATGAAATATGTCTTCACAAAGACCAGGCAGGTCCAGCAGCGTAGAATTCCACCGACAAAACTGAGGACAGGGACCAGCCACGTGAGCGGGGGTGGGGATGGGGTAAGAAGGCCCGGCTGGGGGGAAACGCAGGACGGAACACTGACGGCCTCCGCTGGACGGGTGAGGAACTGCATGGGCCGGGGACGGCTTAGGACACAGCCGTGACGCGCAGAGCAGCCGTCCTTCTTTCCCTTCAACGGCGAAAAAATATCATGTAACGTAACGTAGCTTGAAGCTCGAGGCAGGGCGTCTATATCACACATATCACCTCCTTGGCACACTTTCATTTGCGAGTTGACGGTCAGCGTAATGTCCCGGCGGGGGGGGGGATAAAATACTGCGTTTTATGTAGTTGTTAGTCATAGTAATTTCACTGGGGATGGTCGTGAGTTTTACTAGCAACACAACCCCAATGCACTGCACAACACAAGCCCGGGCATCTGATCAGAATGCCTCCTGGGCGCCTTCCCTTGGAGGTTTTCCGTGCACGTCCAACTTGTAGGAGACCACGGGGTAGACCCAGAACACGCTGGAGGGATTACTTATCCCAGCTGGCCTGGGAACACTTTGGGGCCCCCCAGGGAGGAACTGGAAAGCATTGCCCGGGGAGAAGGGGGCCCTGAGCTCCTTGCTCAGCCTGCTGCCACCGCGACCCGGCCCCGGATAAGCGGAGGGAAATGGATGGATGGAGGCGCGGGAGGCAGGCAGAGGTTTAAAGAGTTTTTACCGCAAGTTTTTTCCTTCCTTGAATCCAGACGGAAACGGGCTGGCGGAGGAAGCAGGTGGCGGACAAGCAGGGGCAGGACGGACTGGAAGAGCGGGATCAGAAAACACGGGATCGGGGCCGGTCGTCGAAGACGACCTGGCGCCAGAGGAAGGGACCTGCAGAGCTTGTATGCGGGAGCCACTGATGGCCGGGGGCTGAGTGGAGGGCGCCCGATTGCTGATTCTTCTCTCTCTCTCTCTCTCTCTCTCTCTCTCTCTCTCCCTCTCTCTCTTTCTCGCTCCTCTTATTTCTCTCGTTTTATCAGATTCTTTCTTACCCGTCTGTCTATTGTTACAGACAGTAGATGTACAGATTCAATATTTAGATAAAGAAGAAAATCACATGAATGAAGAAAGCTGGGGCCTGATAAGGGAGAAAATCGGAGCGAGGGAGGTGGGGGTTGGGAGATATCGTTGAAAAAAATAAAAAAATAAATAAATAAATATATATATATATATATATATTGTGAGTGATAAGAGTAAATCAGACAGCACTTACTCTCTGGGTGTATCTACAAGTTCATCTCCTCCAAACATTGAGTGTGAAGCCATTTTGGTCAAACAGGACCCCAGACGAGTCCAGGACAGTGACAAAGAGCTGCTGATCACAGGATTAAGTCCCGTACACTTTATTCCCATACTTTATTGATTTATACTCAGAGTCAGAATCTTTACTGGCCAAGTGGAAGATGCACAAGGGATTTCTCTTGGGGCAGGTGCCAAAGTATAATACAAATATTCAAGCAAGAGCAATAAATAGCACCTTTTTATTTTAATACTTTTTATTTATTGTATATTTAAGATGAAAAAAACGTATATATTGTATATTGTATACAATATACAAGATAGTCGATATAAAAAGAAGACTGCAAGAATTAGAAAGATGTGTTCATCATGATGTGTGCAATGACAGGAGTATAAGATAAGATAACACTTTATTTATCTATTATCATTACAACACCAGAAGTTTACTTAAAAATAAAAGTACATTGTATCCCATTTGTAAATTATTCTCTAAGAATAAATAAATACATCTTTAAATGAAGTTTTATTTAGAAATGTAAAATAAATAAAAAATGAATAAAAATATATATATTAATACATTATCTTTTAGGTTAAATTAATTATTTTTTCATGAATTAAAATTCAAAATGAATAATAAAGTTTTCTAATTAAGAAAATAACAACATTTTCCATTTCCGAGAGGCGAGAGGAAAAAACAGACAACACATGGTCTCGACGATGGCATAGGCTAAAAAAATAAAGGAAAAAAAAAAAAACCCAAAAAAACCCCATAATTTTTCTGAGTTTATTAGTGTAAATTTGTGACTTTAATCTCAGTGAATTTTAGTTTATTCTCGCAACTGTGTTACTTTAAAATCTTAGAATATTTGTGGTTTTTTTCACGTAAATATGTGAGTTTTTTTCCTTGTTAATTTACTCCTTTAATCTCAGAGAACATCCAAGTTTTTTTCATAAATTTACGACTTTAATCTCAGAAAGTTTTTTCCTCTGAATGTTACCCCTCTGTCCAGGCTCCGTATTTTTCTACCTAGAATGGCCCTTATGTGCCATTTTCACGTTCTTCTGTGCGCTCAACGGGCTTATAGACGTCACCGTCGGTGGTCCTGGGCTCCCATTGCCTGAAGATGGTCGCCCTCTCTTTTGAGTGTGTTGATAGTTGTGTTTACCTGAATTGGATGAGAACAGAGTAAAATAAGATACAAGCCAAAACATGTTATAAACGGTGAAATATTGAAAAATATTCCAAACGGTAAATGGCAGAAATGCAGTCTCACCAGGGTGATAGAGGATGCCAGTTGTGCCCGAAACCGCCTCCCCTTCAGTATCTCTTTCGAAATCTTGAGAGCTTTGCACTCCGCTGGTAGAGGAGTCAGGCGTTGATCACGGCGAGGGTAATGGTGTGCCAGAAGATGTGTCTGTTTTAGCGGGGGGGGACTTTCATGAGGAATTTGCTGCTCGAGTTCTCCTTGAAAGGAAATCATCATCCCATCCACCGAGTTGTGCTCTTCCGGCACCGCCTGCAGGCTATTCTCTCTGGATGAATCAAGCCATGGACTGAGTTTCCAGAGTTTGTCTTTCCTTTCCCGCCGCCGACGCCTTCAAGCTGTTTCCGAGATGTCGTCGCGTCAACAGAGATTGGAGTCGGTCGCGTGGCATCACATGAGAAACCGACATTTGCATTAGGCCCATTCATGAACATGCCAGTCACGTTCTCAATTTCCTTTGTATTGGGGTTTTGAAATGTTCCATTCTTTTGAAAGCTGTACTCTGTACTCTTTTATTTTTGTCAGAGCCTGAATCATGTCTTCTGAAACAGAGAAATCCGGATTGTGACCGATAAAATACTTTTTCAGCCGGCTTTACCTGTCACAGGGCCATGGTGTGTTTGTTTTGGTGGGAGCCTGGAGGTCCATATAATGGCAGGGCAGGCAGTCAGTGGGTTGTCGGTTTCCTTTGTCCACTGCACCGGCGTCTTCATCTGCCTCTTCGTCACTCGCATCGGCGTCGCCTGATTCCGTCTCAAAATCGCTCTCCCCATTATGGATGGCAACAATCACATCCTGCACACCGTAAAGAAAACACCACTTTGCTGGTGGCATGCTTAAATGGAAAAAGTAAAAAATAATACATTTGTATAATTAATTAACCTGGTCTCACGCTTTTTCGTGCTCATGGTCATGAAAATTAATCCATTGAATCGTGTACAATTAGACAACTTTTTCTGTGCTACACATAATGAAATTTAAACCAATGCATTTGAATGGGGTGATTTTCTTTGACATTGGAAGGGGGGCTTGGGGACGGAGGCGTGACGCAAATACATACACTAAAACTAACCTGAGAAAAGTACGCCACCGCAGGTAGGTGGCGGGGCATGGATGTATTAAAATTTAAAATGCGTTGAATGAGTTAGATTTTGTTCTGACTAGCACAGAATAAAAGCGGGATACAGGTCTCACTTTATCTCTATGGAATAGTCTGTTAAATTCAGGTGTGAATTGCATTCATAGATATAATTCAACTGGATATAACAGCAGCGTTTACAGGCCTGGCTGATAATGTGAATGCACCCATCAGCCAGTGTGGTAAACATTCCCATGGCAATAGTGCGCTCCACCAATCTGAGAGTGCTGTTACACTTAGGATTATGGGTAGTGTAGTACTCCTCTGTGACATTGTGAATAAAGATGTTTTTCATTAAACACGGTTGATATCATAAGGACTTGTGGCTTCGACAGGAGCAACAACAAATTATTTTTATGTTCACCATGTAATATTTGCGCAATTATTTATAAACATTTCAAAATCTAACGCTAAATTATAACCCTAAAAACTACAAAAACTACAATTCTGCGCCATTTTGTTATGCATCTTGATGCAATGGCCTCATGGGTAGGGTAGTTATATTATTGTAAACCAAAAGAGGAAATGAAGGTATGGGTGAAAAACAACATGCATGTGCTATCAGGGGTTCATTTGACCTCTAGTCAGGGTTCAAAGATCAATATCTCAGTTTAATGTCCACTGAAATCCCTCAAACTTACATCTGTTAACCTTAAAGATGAGACCTTTGCACAAAATGTGTTTGTTTTTGTTCTACGACAAAGTAAAAAAAGAAACCAATCCTGCCGTTGCAGTGGGGTGCCAAGTGTGATTCCAAGACCATTCACAATGTAAATTGAATAAAATCTGATTTTCTTTTTCAGACACGGTTCAATAAATCAATTTTTGTGACTATGAGCACGAAAATGCGTGAGACCAGGTTGAAATAATACATGTGAGTGTTCGATTGTAGTAGATAACCTGTAGGAATAGATAAGGTGGTGGACCAAGTGTTCAGGGTTGTGAGTGAAGTCTTTTCCAGGCTCAATCATTTGAATGCAAATTAATCACTATCCTATTTACACATTCCACTAAAATCACACAATACTGTTTGGCTAGCCTATTATACTACTTTTCATACTAAAATAAATACATGCATCCTGCCAGAACTCTTACATTCACGCCACATTCACATTTTGCCTAATGCAACAAACAGATTTTTTGCCGAACAAACAAAGCCCAGAAGAACCCCAGGATCAGTTAAATGTATTGTTTTAACTGAAAGATACAGATGCAGTTTCAAATACTGCAACCAGAAATCATTTATAAATGTATTCAATTCTGGTCCAAACTCTTAGTTTTAGTAAATCATCAAAGGCATTACATTTATATTAGTGTTTTGTTTTTCTATATGTGAACATAATGTGAGAAGTGCCAAGTCCCCATGTAATGTAAGGTGCACATGCCATTTTCAATACCAACCTCACTTAGTAATGTAGAAGACACAGACATAAGCTCAAAATCAAATTTGATGAATGTTTTCCACAATAATTAAATATCTGTTCTAAACATTGAAATAATCACAAACATTTTTTAAGGCATTTTAGTAAGTTGAATCTTGTCAAATCCAGTTCAATAAAACAAAGAGATGAGCTTGAAGGAAAGTTTTCAGGTTGTGTGATTTATATGGCCGGGCCTATAAACACATTACTGTCCAAGAATCAATGAGGTATAAAAAACTTAAAAAATGTACAGAATTATTATATATTTTTAGGAGTCATTTTGAAAGTGGGTGTTACAGGGTTAGGGTATTGTATTTTATTACAGGCTTATTATTGTAAATACGGTGTGTATATGTGTGTATGTATGTATGTATATATATGTGTGTGTGTGTGTGTGTGTGTGTGTGTGTGTGTGTGTATTTCTTCAAAGATGACTTGAAGCGGCCGACTGGGTCGGTTCAACAGGATCCATTGCCGGCGTGGTAGATCTTCTCCTTCAACACCATCTCCCGATGTCCTGAATGCATACATGCATACGTCATGGCCCAGCCGATTCCTACGCTGATTTAACAGTTGTGTCATGCAGGATATGCCAGCTGTGTGTCTGGGCTTTCCTGGCGAGGTTGATGGTAGCAGCCTCTCGTCGAGGTCTAGCCGGGGCAATTCCTGAATGGACTGGCAGGTAAGGCACAGGGGTGGGCTTCAGGCAGCCGGTTATTGTCCGGAGACAGTTGTTGATCACGGTGTCAACCTTTTTGACATGTGGGCTCCTACACCAGGCTGGGGCACAGTATTCAGCTGCAGAGAAAAGCAGGGCTTGTGTAGAAATCCGGAGTGTCTTGGCCGAGGCCCCCCAGCTTGTACCAGTAAGACGTCGGATAAGCGAGGCCCTTGATGTCACCGTGGCCCTCAGGTGTTGCTTGAAGGTAAGTGTCCTATCCAGGCGTACGGCGAGGTACTTTGGGGCTTGCTTGCAGTTCCTTCTTTGCTTCCCTTTTGTTAAGGTGGAATGCTGCCGACACGGTTTTCCCAGTACTGAGCTGCAGGCGCCACCTGTGGGGGTAGGTAGCCAAGATGCCCATGTCCTGGTTGACTTCCATTGCTTTCCATGTCGGTTGACGCAGCATGATGGCCAAGTCATCTGCGTAACCATACTACTACTACTACACTACCAATACTTTTGTTGTGTCTATAACTTCTCCTCATGAATCTTGTACCAGCCTGTATGTATACTCAGCGGAAGGTCTCCAACCTGAAATTGGGTGTGGTGTGGGGATGGTGTGGTTTGAGCAGCCTCACCTGACCTTGAGCTAGATAATTGGGGACCCAGGAGAGGATGCATACGTGTTGCTCATTGGTTGGTCTAACAAGAAACAGGTAAAACCCCCATCCCCACACACACTCAGGAGAGAGGAGCCTGTTTCATTACACGTCTTTCTGCTCCTGGGCTAATTCCGACTAGCCCTCTTTCTACAAATTATTCGGTGTCTACAACCCCGTCTTCTGTGTCTCTGTGCTGGAGGTTCCTGAAGTTGGGTGGTGGGTGGTAGGCGAAACTGCCACATTGGGTTACAAAATAAACTGATAACATAAAGATGTACACATATACTGTAAACAGAGATGAGTATAGAAGCACAATATTAACTAGTAAGCCCAATATGGGAAGATAGCGGTATGCTATATTTAGTACAAAGATTATATTGTTGTACTTGTAAATATGCAGGTATAGTAAATGTGTGATTAGCCATATTGTATAAATATATCTATCTGTTGTCCAAATATAAATAATAATCGTGTGCAAGTGTCCCAGGTGTTTTCTGGACAGATTGTTAGGAGGTAGGTTTCAAATGCACTCCTTGTCAGTGTTTCCCGCAATCCAGAAAATCTGTCTCCAGGTCCGTCCGGCAACACGTGTATCGCAACCGCAAACTTCACAAAATATTCTCTTATAAGGTTTGAGATAATATTCCGCCGAAAATTGAGTGTCACTTACCTCCTTTCCAGGCTGAATGGAGAAAATTGAAACGGTCATGCAAATAAGGCGGGCGGGCAGCGGGCGAGAAAATCCACTTTAGAGGCCGATTTATACTCATAGTCACACAGGGCTGTCACACACATTTATATATATATATATATATATATATATATATATATATATATATACAGTATATCGAAATATGGCAGCATATGGAAGAACATAGACTCGCATCAACACTGGTTGGCAGAGCGGCCCCGGCAGATGCAGAGCGACTTGGCGCCGTCTCTCGCCATCGGGATGATAAACAACTAAACAGCGAAGTAACTGGGAGACACGGAAAGCGGGCGGGGCGGCACACTCCTCACAGATGGCTGTCTGATTCTGCTGAATTGAATGAGGACAACCCGCCATTTATTGTTTGTTTGTCATCATTATGTGAGTTTCAAAAGGCTCACCATTGCTTGTCCGCCTGCTTTCCCCCCGACTGGAGCAGATTTGGTGGAATTTGGGTGGCGGGGGCTTAAAAGTGAAATTCAGATGGAAAAATCTATATCCAGCCAACACACAAAACGTTCAAAGTGTAGAATAGATGGCGATATTACCACACAAATGAATGTATGATGCATTTTATTATATATTTTTTTATCCCCGGTTCTAATGTAATTTGTTTTTAATAAATGCAACATCTCTTCTTCCACACACTTCCACTCTTGAATTTGAATGTTTTTCTTTTTTTATACCAGGAGGGCACCATGTTTATTCAAATTTTACTCTCCTTGTCTATTCAATATCAATATCATATACCTGACTTGAAGTGTTGTTGAGGTTTAAACCAAAACACGGTACTCATTAAGATACACATACTGTGTGTGTGTGTGTGTGTGTGTGTGAGAATCTAAAAGCTCACTGATCTGCACAGGAGTTTGAGAGTTTTGTGTCTACTGTCGAGCCTAGTTGGGACTATCCGAGCCGTCTTAGCGTGTGATTGACAAAAGAGATATTGCACTGATATGCCAACGCAGACACGCCCATAAAGTTCTGCTGCTTTGAAACTTGCCTTTGTTTTGCGTCTGATTGCAGATCCGCAGAGAAACAGGAATGCAAACTCTTAAAATGTATTTAGTATTTTTAGCATTATGTGCAGTGCCTAAAAAACATTTAAATAGTATGATTTGATCTATGATAAAACGTATTCTTTACACAGTTCATTTATTACATGAATAAAATGTGTATTTAATGTTTAATGAGGAACTGAAACAGGGGTTAACATAAAGACGACATGACACACCAAACAGACGGACCCAAATGAAACAGGAGGGAACAGTAGGGACATCGCCGAACCGAAATAGACACAAGAGGGGTGAACGAAATATCATAAAGAAAAATAATTTAACTCTCAACATTATCAAACAAGGAACTAAATAACACAACTGCGCATGTTTAAACAAGTGCAAAAGAAACCCCAAAAACATGAATCTACAAAAAGGATCACTGTTAAACAAAATAGAAATAAGCGATTCGACATGTCCTTCCATTAAAGAAAAAAAAAAAAAAGAATGCATACTTCTATTCTAAAGCTATGGGATGTATAGCAATCATTTTGGTTAATGCAGCATTGACTTGAACTTCATTTGATTTTTCCCATATATTTCAGTCCATTGTTGGAAATACGATTTAAGTTAATTAAATCATCATTAAATCAGTCAGATTAGCTGAATTCATTGAATCTTTGATGAGTTGTCTTAAACCACAATTTAATTCTCTCACAAAATTCTCGTATTACGTCTTTTATGTACCCATCTCGTGCCCATGTTTGTAATAATTATGTATGTGAATGTATTTTAATCTATTCATCACTTTTTTTTTTATTATGTTCCTTTGATTCTTGCCCTTGTTCTATTTGTAATCTGAATCTGAAAATTCCTGCCCTCTGCAGTGTACTTTGGAGTTTCTTAAAGTGATCAATAAATACAATTCAAAGGGTTCCAATTATGAAGAATTTGAATCACCCCTTGCTGGGTAAACACAATGGAAAAGCAAAAACTTTTGACGCGACAACGTTTTCAGGATCACTAATGGCATTGCCAGAAAATAAGCCCGATAAATAAAGCCACGCTCACGAGCGGAGGACGACAGAAGACGCGATCGCAGCAATGTTATTTTTTTTCAGTGCGGGTCGAACGCCGCACCCTTTCGGGTCCGGCAGCTGCCCGGCTGTGGAGGCTGTAGAACCTCCAAACTCGGGGTGCGGGGTGACAGCGGCCTCCCACCACCTCGGAATTTTGACCTTATTCTCGAAACACAGGGACATATTTTTGTTTGTGGCCCAAGTACTCTTCCATATACAACAACCTTATTTTTCATTCATTTTTTGCTCGTATAAAAAGTGTGTTGGAGCGGAGCTGTCCATGGTCCTGCAGGGACCATTTGTGGTTCAATGTCAATTTTGACGACTTATCACTATTCTCTATCACTTTTAATTGTTTTTTTGATGTCTCCTTTCGGATGCCACGGCAGTAATAAGAATTAAAATAATAATGTCTAAATATCATTTACAGATCACTTGAAAGTCTGGGCGCCGAACCCCTTGTAAATGCACTTCAATTTCACCAGCTCTGTCCAGATTATTGAGCATGACTGGCTTTTATTTATGTATTTATTTTTGGTCACGCAGTTACCACCAGCTCTCTATTAGCACAGGTGTTTGTAAAGCAGGTGTTTGTGAATTGGACGATTTTTTGCGATGACACTCATTTTCATAGAAAATTACATTTTGCACAAATGTATGAATAATAGCTAATTGAAATACATGCAAATAACACCCAAAATAGCACCGAGATGCTATTTGCGTGGCAGTGCTGTTAGCGGTGCATTTCACCCTTTGCGAATGCTCGGTGAATTAGACGCATGCTTTTTATGTTATTTATGCCGGTTTGGCGGCTGCAAAAGCCGCCCTATCCTTTTGTGAATTTGCCCCCGAGTGTGTGAGTCCCACCATCCAGTTCAGAGGAGTGTGAGCATCACTAATGTGCGGTGTCTTCCTGCCAGATTGTGCCTCAGTAGCTCCAGGGTCAACTTAACGCTGAGGCTTCACACCCTTTATATCCGCTATCTCCATACTTCCAGGTACCTCAACTCCTGAATTCTGATGACGTGTGGTAGTCTGTGCTCCTAAAATCCTGTGCAGAGACTTGCTGACTATTTTGTACGAGCAAAATTTTATTGGGGGCTTTGCAGCCCTCAAGTTTTCCAAGTATAATCATGTAATAGTGCTAATTTTAATCCTATTTGTAAAAAAAACAACCTAATAAATAACTAAATAAGTATTCATGCAGAGTATCCGACCATAATAAATGATTTGTTAAGTGTGCAGTGGGAAAAGCATATTTATTGCGCAAGGGGTAAAGGAAATTGTAAATGTATTCCATGTTGCCCTGATGAACGTGCTCCTCAGTCCTAAAGGGATAGGGGTCAAATTCCTTGAAAAGAGAGTCAGAACTTGGTCGCAAGTGCCCAAGATTGGCCCTCCGCAGGATTTGGAGGTCATAAACATCCGACACGAGGGGGCTGCTGCACGCCAATAATATCACTGGCCACCTTATCCATGTCAGACACAGTGGCCCATGCAGAGACGAGTGCTGTGTGTCTTTCACATTCTCCTCATGCCATGCAGGTCAAATTTACTTGTATTGAAATTGAAATCCAGTCTCAAGGGGCTGTACAGGCAAAGATATCTTGTGGAGGGACATGAAAGAAGGAACCCCCATGCTGTGTCGCTTGGTGTGCAATAAGTCACAGAGTGCACAGTGAGCCACCACAAGGTTAATAATTAATATGGCCATCATCCATGATAATATACAGTAAGCCCCTTTTCCGCCGCAGAAACCAGGATGTCAGTACCTAGTACTTAGGAACTTAGGCCTTTTCCCACAGGACTTGGTTCCAGAATTGGTTCCGGTTGGATAGTTCCTGGTCCCAAGAAGGTCCCTGCATGGTACTTTCCCTGCACTGTACAGGAACCATTGGGGCAGAGTTGGTCGTGCTGAGCAATCCTGAGTGGTCAAACTTAAGCTCAGCGAGAAGCCGCTTAACAGCTGACTTAACGCTCGTTGCTTGCTTGTCGCACTCGCTCCCCCTTCAGTACTTAGTTTCACGAAAGAAAATGGAAATCCAGAACCGGGAATACCACGACCGGTGTGATCGGGTGTGCGATGAAACAACACGTGACGGATGCCGTCACCTCCTCCTGATCTCGACGTTTCCTCTGTTGCAGTGGGAAGGCAACCGGGAACTATTTCAGGGACTTCCCGTTTCAGAAGGTTGCAAAGCGTCTGAGCGGTTCCCTCGTCTACTTCCTGCGCCTTTGCGTGGAAGGCAGCGGTAGTAGTGGAAGTGAAATGGGCGTAAACCAAGGAAAAACCAATCGCCAGAAAGTCAGGGGGTCCCAGAGACCGCCACAGTTGTGGTATCCAGGCCGCATGTCGACCTCTACAGCGGCTTCACACTGATGGATGCCGACTCCCCTCCTCCCCCCCTGAGCGCCGTTCGCGCTCGCTGTCTGCGTCGGCCTTCTTCCTCTCCTTTGTTTATTTACCCCCTACTCACAGTGTTTAATTTGGTCCCTGCTCTCTCTCTCTCCCTCTCTTTCTCCCTCTCTCTCTCTCCCTGGCTCTCTCCCTCCCTTGGCCCATCCCTCACCCCTCCGCTCCCGCCGACACTCGAGAGGATAATGAGAGCGAGTTGTAGAGACGCTATTCAAGGGTTTGACTTTGTGGTATAATGTCTTTGCCGTCTATTTAACACTTGTACCAGACAAAGGATTATACTAATTGCGATGCATTCGCCGACACTAATGACTCCGTGTAGCCTAATGACACACACAAGCACACACACGGACACTCTCTCACTTTGCGGGCACACACATGCCCACGCGTTTTACGAGTGACTCGGTGAAAATTCTGGTTCGTTTGATTCAGGCGGTGTAACCAGAGGCGGAAGAGTCGGTTCAGCTCTGAGTTGGGAATGGAATTCTTACATGAATCGTTTAATCCTGATAAATCAGATTTTTATTTTTTTGTTGTTGTTTTTTTTTTGTTTCAGTGGAATGCAACGTGTAAATGAGTTTGTGATTCTCTGTTGGTTTCGAATCAGTTCTGGAGCCACCGCCTCTGGTTGAGGCGCGGGAGCAGCTTCTCTTTTTTCGTTCCTTTTCAGAAGGTGGGGAGCCTGTTCGGAAAGCTTGACGCCGATGTTGACACCTTCTGTTGTCATAGGTCTGTGACTCTAACCGCCAGCCCCCCTGGTGGGCCTTGCTATTGCAGCAGATGGAACTTGTCTGTGTTTCCAATTTCAGTGGAGGGAGTTGTTATGCACCTATTGTTTATACAACTGTCTCCACCTCCTCCTTCCTCCCATTCAGTCAATCAGTTTTTCTCTCTCTCTCTCTGTGGGATCGCCTATGATGGGATGGTTGCCAGTTATGGTTTCCTGGAGGTGGCAGGTGTGTGTGTCTTGGGTGTTGTCGATCATCCTCTCTCTCCTCGGGAACTCGTAGTGTTCTGTATCTAGGTGAGAAATTCAAATTGACGCTTACTGCGTCTTGATTGACAGGCCTTAATACACCCCCCCCCCCACACACACACACTGCCATGCACAGACAAACAGAAATAAAATGTGTTTTTAAATAAATATGTAACTGTCAGATGCCCCTTCTGCATCCTGTGGATCCATGCACGCCAGGGAGTCGAGAAAGGTTGCATCACTATTGCTCAGGCTCCTCATCTTTCCATATTTGACAAGATTTATTTTTCTCGAGCTGCCCAGCCGCCCTCCTATGCATGAGAACAGATAGAAAATGAGCTTTCCCCAAATTTATTGTGTTGACTTCAGATAAAAATAAAGACAAAAAAATATTTGAACTGATGACAGTAAGACAAAAAAGGTCCTTCTCACCCATTCATGACAAAGCGCCGCAGTGACAATATTCATTAAGTCATTAAGAACCGCATGGATAGACCAGTTGATTGTCTATCTAGCGATCTGTCTGTTATCTATACCTATCTTTATGCAATGCAGTGCAACACAACGTGACGCAATGATGACATTAATCTAATCAGATGTTCAAGTGCAAAGAGTAACGTGCCGTCTGGTGTACATTTCATTGCACTTTACCACTGACTACCGATGGTGCTGCTCTACTGTTTTATACAAGGCTGTTTCATTACTGGGACGATGCAGTACTTCTATGGCGTTAACTGCTCTTTACGAGGCACCCACACTGGTTGTGTTCTGTTGTATTGCTTGTTTGATGTAACTGTAAAATCGTCTCTCGATTTGGAAATCATTCGTGTTCAGCATCTTGGAGAAATATGGGAGTGATCTAATCTGGATCACTAGTGATTTTGACAATTTAAAATGTCAATAAATGAATAAAGAAAAAAAGAAATGAGAATGTGAGGGGTAGGTAGAAAGGAAGAGAGTGAATGAAAGACATGAGGAAGCATATGAGGAAGGATGTGATGAGCAGCCCCTGAAAAATACAAACTGGTTTTAGGAAAGCTTACTGATGCACCAGAAGCTGTGACGGATTGGCCTTCTGGCATTTGGACGAATGCCAGAAGGGCCGCCCTACTATGGGCCGACCCGGTCCAGACTTGCAATGTTGGCCGGCCAAAAATTTGTTTAAGCGCCTATATGATGTCACCTTTAAAGCAATAACATACCTTCAAAACAGTGCACTCGTATTTATAAAGCGATTGTGCAGCTTTTGCGGCTGCTAAACTAACGCAAAATACAGAAAAAGTGTCTGTCTAGTTCACAAAGCACCTGCAAACGGTGAAATGCACCCCTAACTGCGTTGCCATGCAAATAGCATCTTGGTGCACTCGTACTATTTGCACGAATTTAAACTAGATATAATTCATACATTTGGTGCAAAACTGACCCCTTTCTATTCAAATGAGCCTTGTTACAAATAGCGTCCAATTCACAAACAGCGACGCTAATAGCCACACTTAGAGTGACACTATTACCATCTGCAGAGACCTGGTGGTGACTGCGCGAGACAAAGAAAAAGGCAGCGGAGCGCGATCGTATGCAGAGAGCTTGTGCAACTGAATAGAATTCACGTATCAGGGGTGTCAGGCCCAGACTTTCCAGTGATCTGTAAATAATATTTTGACATTATTATTATAATTCTTATTACTGTAATGGCATGTGTAGGTCACGGAACGGCCAGCAGTGGTTTTCAAAATGCACTCCAAAAGCAACCTGTTGAATTTTTTTACAAAAGAGCTGTTACAAACATTGACAAAACGGCTCCATAATCCCTATTAATTTACAAGATATACTAAAAACAACTAAAAGTTATAAGGAATAGTGATAAAGTGGTCGGAATTGGCATTGAACCACAGATGGCATCGAACCTGCAGGACCATGGACAGCTCTGCAGGCGTGCAGTGGCCTGGAACTTGGTCGAGAAAAATATATTAAATCCACTGTCATCATTTCTGCATTGCAATTAAGATTCAGTGAGAACTAGAACACACATTTTATTAATGCAATAAATGAGCTGTGTGGGAAGAGTATGTTTTATTATGGATTCATAATGTAAATGTTTTATAGTCACTGCACATAAACGGAAAAATACTATAAGTAAAACCCACGCAATTTATCCGAGATTCATGGTGCTATTAGCGGCTGCAATCTATTTCTTTGTGAATTCGCCCCTCGATTGTATATACAGTATACCACCTAAGTCACATAGTCAGTCTGGTCACGGTTGGAAGTAAATTGACAACAATTCCAGTCATGACTCACATAAAACCAGAAGATTAATTAAATAAATGTGGCCATCAACAACTGCCAAAAAATCTGCATGTCATCATCAATCACTTGTCAAAAGCTTCTGACTCTTCCCATCACCGTCACCACTGCAGAGCGCTCATTCTCCAAACGAAAAAACAATTTAAAACCATCCGAGGAGCACAGTAAGACAGCATATATTTGATATTTGAGTGGATCGGCCATGTCATCAGTCGAAAAATGAGCGGGCGAAGAAGTTGGACGAGGTAGCCTCCCTGCCCCTGACGCTCATTAGTCGAAGCGGGTTCCAAAAGGACATGTTACAGCGATCGCCACCTGTCAATGGTGATGTGTGTGCACGCTGCTGTGCACGATGTGTGCTGTGCAGGCAGGCACACATTGCCGTGTTATTTTGAAAGAAGCTTTCCTTTTCATAAATGAAGACATTTCCACCATAAAATTGATGCAGAAAAGGCACAAATTGGTGCATAAAGATTTACCAGAATGCAGGAAAATGCGTTCGAAGCTCAAAATGTCCACCACTAAGATGTGTCCCCCCTCATAGCGGCGAAAGACTAATCGAACCGTCGAGTAGCTGATTCCCTCCGAAGTTTCCCTCAGGACAGCTGCTGCTCGACACACAGAGCTGTATCTGGAAAATCGCTATCTCAAGCTTTTTATGTTAACATTTGGGTGGGTGTTGGGTTTGAAACAAGCGCCTCTATGTTGCAAATGCCAGGGGCGTTTCGTTTTTTATTTGCTCGCAGTCCGTCACTGACCAGAAGCGCCGGCAGCACCGGGAGGAGGCCTCCAGCACATTACCGAGGAGCCGCTGCCTCTGGCCACCGGGGCAGGGGATCCCACTCCGCTGACCCTCGTCTGAAGGGTTGGACACGCTGGGGTGCCAGGAGGGATTGGTTTTTGCCGAGGAGCCGCTACAAGCTCTGCATGGACACAGACGACAGGAAGCAGGGATATAGAATTTCACAGGGCATGTCGTTTTCCACTGGTTAGGCAACTAGGGCAAAAAGATAAATCTCCAAACAAACCAATTTCCTTCACTTGCGGCCACACATTCACACTGATGAGCAAAGACGTTGCGCAAGCTGCTGCAAATATATTCTGACAAATATATTCTCCAAGTTACCAATTCAAATAATGGTCAAAATTGGAAATAAATATTCAAGGTTGCATGGTAAATGGCCACGGCAGCCTTTTGAGGTCACCCCAGTGCATCGTAAGGACTTGGAACAAGATGGCCCCTGCCTCCTGAGCTGCTTTGTTATTCAAATAGATGAGTTTATTAAAATGTATGAACTGGAGCTTCAGGACTTCCAAGAGGCCAGTGTAGACCCCGACGCTTGTGAAAGACACTCACAGTCGTCAAGAAGGCTTTGCCAAAATGCTCCTAGCGGGGTGAACTGAGCATCCTTTCTGGCACAGGCATGCGAGCCTTGTGTGGTCTTGTTTGTTTATTTGCCATGCTGATTAAATACAGCATTCAAACATTAGATATAAATGCATTTTTTTTTAAATCATATTCACGATAGGAAATATACATCTGGATCCATAAAGTAGTCTCAAACTCAGCTGTTTAGTGACACATTGACCTTCCTTCAGTGCAAATGTGAGATGATTCAGGACCATATACATATATATGTATAATTAGTTTAATATTATTTTTGTATACATACTGTATATTCATTAAATATCTGTTTTTTTCATATCAAGTATCTTTGGTTTACACAGAAAAAACCTCCACCCACACACACACACACAGACTCACAACATTTACATGTACATCTGTCTAGGGCTTTGAGTGGCAGAGGTACCCAAGCAAAAAATTGGGAAGTATGTGAGAGTTTTGTCCGGATATAATCTCGTTTAAAATGGAGCATTGAAGCTTGCCAATCCGTGCAATTGAAAATCTCTCTCCTCTACTAATCGCGCATGCACACGCATGTACACACCCACACACACGCACACACCCACACACACACACACACACACACACACACACAAACACACACACACACACACACACACACACACACACACACACACACACACACACACACACACACACATTCACACGCACACGCGTGCACACACATACACACATGCGCTCGCTTTCCCCTTGAGACATGCACAGTTTAGCATCCATCCATATCAACAATGACAGACACAATTCCCTTATTGGAAGTTATTAAGGTGTGACATCACATCGGCAAAGAAAAAATACAATTGCTATTTGTCATAGAAAAATAGCCTCACGTTGTCTTATTATCCTCACCATTTTCCCACTGCTCAATAATTTGTGGCCCACAGTCGTGTTTGTTTTAATCCCAGCAACAATCAGGCTATTAAAACAAAGCGGTGTGAATTTGTTGGTCTTTACCCTACCCGGAAAATGAGCTGATAATGAACGCGCTGATCAGTGATGCTGTTGCACAGTGTCCATTGCACAAAAGCCTGCTGGAAAACAGCAAAGGGAACGCAGCGAGGAGAGTTCACCAGGCCACTGTTTGTAATTACTGCATAATGAGTCCTACGACTTCAACCCGCAGACCCCGATAATGAAAGCTTTAATTATCAAATCTGTGATGGCTATTTGGATGCCGAATAGAATTGCACAAATCAGATCATAGGGTGTTTAGAAAGTTGCCGTTGCTTCCTCTCTAAATTAATATGTGGAACGACTGTAGAAAATAATAAAGTCTTTTCACGGCCAACGCAATTTAGGAAAATACCAATAAGTGGGCGAAGGGCTTTGTTTCCCGACAAATATAGATTTTTGCGTTAAGTGCGTTTTCTACGTCCTTTCTAGTGTTTTTTTCTTCTTTCTTTTTTTTTTAATTGCGACGCGCCTTTTGCCAAACAGCTCTTAAAGCAAAAATGTGCGCTCATATTAAACGGCACCAGAGTGAAAGTGAAATGACATTTTAGCTGGAGCAGAACGTTCTCGACCTCCTCCGTGATCTCGCAAGGGACTCCTCTGCCGCCCTGTCCCCCCAAAAACCTCAACTCAGACACCGTTTACACCTGGCACTGACTCGCGTCTTTGGTGATCCGATCACAAGCGGACAGCTGAAGCGCCAGGTGTGAATGCACCCAAATCACTTTGAGGACGTATTGAGATCCGATCACTCGGAGGTGGTCGCATATGGTCACATTCTTTAAGCCGCGTAAACGCAAATGAGTCGTGGGCCACATTGGAGGACCGCCTAATGGACCCCCAACGGTGTCACGTTAAAGTCTGGTCAGGAGATTGAGAAGGTCTCCCCGTTACAGAACGGAAATAAATAGATCTTAAATAAAAACACTCTGTTTTTATTTGTTTAGGCCGGAGACACGGGAACCGCGGGCCGTAGATGGCTCCTTCTCGGTCACGCGAGCGATCGGGACAAAAATACACTCCAGTTCTCTGAGTGAGGTTGACGTTTTTTTTCATTTTCCACACAAGTGAGAAACGAGGGAAAGCAAATGAATCAGATTTGCTTGCGATCCGATCACAAGCGGTCACTCAGGACGCACGTGGAGACGCATTCCAATGGCAGGTGTGAACAGATGTACTTAGAGCTGTCCACTTGTGATCGGATCACCCGAGACGCATGTTAATGCCAGGTGTAAACAGTACATTAGCTGCGGGCTCTGGATCAACCAAACTGGCTGCATCGCTCCATTAGAGCTTGAACTGAAGCACTTACTGAGTGAAGGCTGTGTAGCTCTTATTGACAGCGAGCTCACTAGCAGCTACACAGGCGTAACCAAAGCCACACTACTGCAAGCTGCCGCATTCGGGCGGAGCCGCCGACGAACAAGTCAGCGATTTTGAACGGTTCGTCCATGCTGACAGAGCTGCTGGCGGGTGATCTCAAGATCAAGATTCAAGAGGTTTACTCGTCACCTACAAATACATACTTCCATACATATATGCATTGAAATGTCAATGCAACGCGCCCGGTGATTACACACAATATGTCCTGTACTGAACACAGTAGCTACCTAAGAATTTCTACTTGACCAACTAACTGATTCCTAAAACGTAATGCAGTAAGTCGAATACTATAGAATCAAATAAAATAAAATAAAATAAGAACTCAAGCGTAATGCAGGGTGGGGGTACAAAATAGATAAAGGGAATAGGCTTATGTATATGGGATAGACTTATGTATATGGGATAGGCTTATGTATATGGGATAGGCTGTGGTGTGTGGTGATCTGTGGTGATAATAATGATAAGTTGCGAGGTGTGTGTGTGTGTGTAAATTGACGGAGCTGCCTCATTTGAGTGATGGGAGAGCTGGAAGAATTTGACAGCTACCAACATGTTGACATTTTTGGCAATTTGTTTGGATTTATGGAAATGTGCATTCTGTAATTGTTAGACAACTAGGAAACATCTCACAACTTCAGGGACTGACAAG
>NC_137204.1:23696040-23713540 GCF_960531495.2 Zeus faber | reverse complement strand
ACATCACACACACGCACACACACACACACACACACACACACACACACACACACACACACACACACACTACCAGCAACTGCCTTGAACACAGCCCCAGCACCCTCCTGGCTATATCCTTCTCCTTTTCTCCCTCATTTACTGCCATAACTATGACAGCAAGAGGCCACATTTCTGAATTGCTGTTCCAGTTTTCCTGGACTAAATTAAATCTGTTTTGTTGACACATGTTGTCATCTGATGTTTCTATGTTTGTTTTTTCATGTACATGTTCTTTTGGTTTTATGTTTATTTGTCTCACCCGGGGCGATTCTCCCCCCCTTGGAGTAGTAACGATGATTAGTCGTTTAAAGACCGAAACACGGTAAAATCGTTCTCTTCTTGATGATTAAAGAGTTGCATCGCAGGTTGAGAAGTTGAACTCCACTTGCAGACTCTGTCCTGGATGCAATGGCATAGAAATACTCTGTGTTGTATGCCTCGCATGCTGACAGCACAGGTTGGGAAAACCAAATAAAAAAAAACAACAATAATCAGATTTAAGGCAAAACGAGCAGGGAGCAAAAGGATCAAACTGAAAATAATTTTCAAAATGTCCACCCAACCCTGGAACACTCTGAATTTCCTGGAAGCAAACACTACTTCAAGAGAGCCCAATGCTCTCTAACGTGGAACACCACGCATTATGTGCGCCGTCTTTATTTTGACTGCACAGCTCCCTCAGCCAGAATGAGCTCAGCCCCTCTGGAAGCTGAGCCCAACTTGATGGGAATTCATCGTAAATTGCACATTTTTGCGCGTCTTGACTCTGCTTTACTCACAGACTCGTCTTTTGTGCGTTTTTCTCAAGTTGTGTAAAGCTGTAAATCCGACATTGCAGATATTTCTCATTGTCGCACTGTCTACAATACACACCTGCGATCACCGGCTGTGAAGCAGAGCAGTGGAACGTTGTCTATTCCATCGTGCGTGTTAAGCCACATTAAATAACAGATTCATAACTGTTTGACGTCTATTTTCGGAAAAGGAATCACCCAAGTGTAATTCAATTGTCTTTTGCAAAGGAGATCTTGCTCTCAGGGGAGCTACCTCAGCGCTCGAAGTGGAAAAATATGTGTGCCCTTCGGCGTGAGCTCTGACTCAATAAAATATGATATATTTGACAGTATGTCCACTTCATTTGTTCACTTGAGAGGGCGGAACAAGCAGCTTGTGAGAGCTGCCAGTAAGCAAGAAAACATCATGGTAAAATGTAAAAACGGGTAAAACATGGAAGAGGCGGTAATGCGTACTGGGGAGTACTGGCCCACTTCGAGCACTGAGCTACGTGATACATTAAAGTCTGATTATTAAACCTTCTTTCCAGGCGTGTTATTTTGTGATTCCGCCGGTGAACACAAACAAACGCTCCGACTATGAATCCCATCTGAACCCAGCAACTCATTGAGATTCAGGCGATCGTGCAGTCATGTCTCTTGACTGATGCACGGGGGTTTTAATTTCTCCCGTTTCCTCTGCACTTAAAGCCGTTTAAATTAAGATCCTCCACAGCCCGCTAATCCATAATTCCTCCTAAATCTTCCCTGTGAAATGTGACCAATCGTACACTTACACCCTGCTTGTCCGCCGGCGTCTTATCTCTGGCCTGACCCGCTTCCTGTCCGACCTGCAAACCTTCTGCTTCACCTTTGGCTCACAGAACTCTTGACAATACTCTCCCTTATTGGGAAATCTACTGGAATGTCCTTGGGATTCTAAAGACTGGAAGGGGTCTCTCACATGCAGAAGCCTTTTCTGTGGCTGTGATGGGGAGCTTTGTGCAGTAGTGTCTGAAAATGTATGTGTGTTACGTGGCAAACCCCGCTTCCTGCATTTAGACTCATACTGTATATCGCTGTGAGGCTTGCGCTTCACTCCTCCTCCCTCTTTCCCTTGCCTCGACCTGTTTTCTTTATAAAGTCCCAAGGCGCTGAATTTCAGCCTGCACAATTACACGCCTGTTTTTTAAACCTACAGTTAATAATTGGCCCAAAGGCAAACACATTTCTTTGTATTGTCTAGTGGCCATAGCCTGTGGCTGTGTGTGTGTGTGTGTGTGTGTGTGTGTGTGTGTGTGTGTGTGTGTGTGTGTACATGTATTTGCATACATGTACACGTGTGTGTGACCTTAAACTTTTGCATTAAAAATAATATGATAATAACTTTTACAGCACTTTTCATACATGGAAAGCAGATCAAAATGCTTCAAAAAAAAAAAAAATGAAAAACAAGCAAATTAAAATGATTGCATGCAAAGTGTAATACAGGTGGTTTACAGTTGCTCCAAATTCAATAGATCAGAAATTCCACAAAAACATGACACTTAAAAACATAAAAATGGGGCAAGATAATGCAAATAAAAGAATAAATAGACAATGAAAAGTAAAAAAAAAAAAAAGGATAAAAAGTGTATTATTATATATATATTTGTGTATTATTGTGTGTGTGTGTGTGTGTGTGTGTGTGTGTGTGTGTGTGTGTGTGTGTGTGTGTGTGTGTGTGTGTGTGTGTGTGTGTGCTTGTGTGTGTGTGTGTTTGCGTGTGTGTGTATGTGTGTGCAGACTTATGGAGGATGCCAAAGTAGCAGAGCTCCACCAGCACTTGGGGCCAGGGAGTGTGCACAAACAAATAGTTCATTTCCCACTCCCAAAAAAACAATTGGGTATAGGAGCAGCTGATTTGACAGTTTTGTTTCCTGTCCATTGTCAACGGGGAGGGAGACGAGACTAGACCTGTAATGTGGAGACCTGATGTTGCTAGGCCTGCAGGGCCGTTATTCCATTATTTATTTACCTGTAATTGAAAAGTGTAGAGAAGGTGAATGCTCTGACTGTTGATTTCTCTTCCGGTGCTCCTGTGTGTTAAGGCAGCCACTGGCCACAATACCCAGGTGGAAAAAAGAAGCTTAAAAACACCAAGTCAAAAGAAAGGACAGCTCTTTTTGAGTCTATTTACACCAACCGATATCCACTTCTGGAGGAGTAAAGCCTCCTTTTAAAGGTTGGCTTAAGACGGACGGAAGTCAGGTGTTTATTGAATGTGTTCATTCCTTTTATTTTATGTTCCCGCATCAAGGAAGCCGTGGTCGTACACACCACACTAGATTGCTTTGCTGGAGGCCGTTTTGATCTGGGCTGTGAACAAACTTCTTTGCTTTGAATCAAAGATAGGTGCTCGAGTTTCCCGACTCGGTTTCGAGTCGCACTTAAGTCGCAACACAGAACGACTCGACTTCAGACTACTTGGGACTCTAGATTATGGACTCGGGAACAGTCTTTAAAACCTAGTGTGTTGCCGCTGACAATGATATGCGCCGCTTCTCTGTGTCATTTATTTCCTGTTGTGATCACGTGCGCTATTTATTTTATTGGTTAGTCCTCGCTTTTGGCAAACCGCGTGGCTTTGATGTCACAATGAGTGATCACGTGTCACACTCAGCCAATCAGAAGCTTGATTACTATCCACCACAGTCCACCAATCAGAGGAGAGATTCTTGGACACATCGAACAGCTTCAAGCCATGTGCAGCTTTAAGTTCCAGTTCAAGAGATTATTTGTCACATACATGTACAAACGGTCCTACATATATGCAGTGAAATGTCATGACACCCGGTGATTACGCACAATTACCTCTAAAAATACTAAAAGGTGCGTAATCGACACGAGGTGCTCGGACAGGCGGCCGCAAGGGGCGGCACCACAATCGCGATTCTGGGTTCTATATTTACGAATAGATTTAGCTGTCTGTGTTGTATTAAATAATTGTACATTTAAATCCTCTTAAATGATACTTACCCTTTGGATTGTTTTGAAATTGGTCCAAAGTAATGCAAGGTTTTGCCATTTTGCCAGACTGCAGTTATTTCTCACCTGTCTTACTCCCTGATTTTGGGTACAGATTGGCCAGGGTTTGACACTTTAATGAACAAATTGATGCGCCTGGAAGGCGTGCTCACTCACCTGTATTTCTCAGTGATTAGGGACAGGTTATATCGAGTGAGCCGTGACAGTCAGGAGAGGAAATGACCCAGTTGTTGGTTCCAAAAAGCCGCCGGGAAACGCTTTTCCAGGCGGCTCACTATTACCCGTTAGCCGGTCACCTCGGACACAATAATACACTGCAGTGGTTAATGGCCCGCTTCTATTGGCCGGTATTTGGGCAGATGTGCGTAAATGATGCGCCACATGTCCAGAGTGCCAATAACTCAATCCTCCAGCTACACTGACCGAGCTGTTGAGGCCCCTCCCCCTCGGTTATACGACAGAAGGGCCCGGCTCAGGCAATTTGCACTGTGAGACAAAGTTTTAGTGTTGCTCCCTATGTCCAGCTCTAAATTACTCGCAAAATAGCAATGGCCGTTTGATTTTGAGGTCTTGCAGTCAGACAGGGGCAGGGCGACTTCGATTTATCACCTTAACCTCCTAAAGGAGTGGAAGGACAGGGTTTGTGACTCTGGCTACTGTGGTGATCAAGGGGGATGGGTTGAAGCCGAGAACTCACCTGCCCTTCCCAGTAACCATCTCTCGCCCAGCCAGAGTGTGGACATGGCAGCGTTACAACGGCAAATTTTTGACGTCTTTTCCCCCCTGCCGGGCTGCATGTACCTCATTCACCACCACGTGGAGACGACCCCAGGGGTGAAAGTACATTCCTGACCGTACCGCCTGCACGAACATAAACACAAAGTCGTGCAGGCAGAATTGAAGGCCATGCTGGAGATGAGGGTGATAGAGGAGTCTACAAGTGACTCGTGCAATCCCATCGTGCTGCTTTGTACGCTCCATGGGTCTGTCCGCTTCTATGTAGACTACCTAAAGGTGAATGTGGTGTCGAAATTAAATGCGCATCGGACCCGCCCTGGGTCAATCAACTCCTTTACCGGTTAGGCATTGCTCGATTTTTTACAACACTGGAGTTAACCAAGGGCAACTGACTGATTCCCTTGTCCCCAGAGTCCAAGGAAAATTCGGCTTTCTCCACTCCCTAGGGATCATACCAATTTGTAACACTTACCTTTGGGTTGTTCGGGGCACCAGACAACTTTCAGAGACTTATAGACTGGGCCCTGCGTCCGCACACGGCATTTGCCAGCGCAAACTTAGATGATGTAATTATTCACAGTGACACCTGGGAGTGGCACATGCAGCATGTGGGCGCAGTGCTTGAGTCCCTGAGGCGGGCGGGGCTCACCACCAACCCTAAGAAGTGTGTTGTTGAGTAGAGGGAGGGAGTTGTACCAACTGGGTACAACTTGAGTGGAGGACAAGTCCGACCCCAGATAGATGAAACTGCCGTGGTTATGAACAGTCGAGGTGAGGGGATGTGGTTAAGCCACGGTCTGCAGGTGATTGTGATGGTGCTGGCTTCATCCCACCTCCCATCCCATCGGTCTGCCGAATCAGCCTCATCAGTGCTGATTGGTCAGACCCAGCTGGAAGAGTTGTTTATTGAAAGTGTTTATTCCTTTTATTTTATGTTCCCGTTTTGGCCAGCGAGCTGTTTAGTTTATGATCAATAATAAAACTCTCGCCATGTTGGTGCCCCACTGCCAGAGGGTGTTAGCTGTTGAAATGCCTGAAGAAGGTTTTATAGAAACCTCAGTCCTGTTACCCACAGTTAACCTTACTATTAAAGCTTCCCTATCAGATGTTGAGAAATAGCCACCTGTAGCTCAAATTCCTGACATTCCCGCGATTACTGCACATGATCTTAGCTCACCGGAAGTGCAGACTGTTGTGGTGGAGCATATCATGGAAAGGGAAGACAGTGCACTACAGATGTGGTCCTCATTGAGACTGTGCGTTCTCAAGGAAAGTCCCCAGACCTACTAATGAACCAGACTATGATTCCTGACGCTCAAGTGTTGAACTACTCATAACTGATCCTGCCATATCAGAACTTCAGCAGTCTATGAGAATACTGGAAAGTCTCTTACCCCCAGCTACTGATGTTGTCAAACACTTGAGCCCTCGTAGTTTGTCTGCTGCTTATCTCCAGTTGCTGGATTCTGCTTATGTGACAGTTCAAGATGGCGATGAGCTGTATGACAAATTAGATTATAGAAAATTATAGAAATTAGAAAATAGATTAAAAGATGCTGGTGAGAAGCCATCTGCTTACCTGAAGCACCTTCAGGCAGGGTTAAATTTTGCAGTGACAAGAGGCAGTGTTTCAAGATGTTTGTTGACAAGAGGTCAACAAACATCTTCTCACACAGTTTTGCAGGGGAAGCTGGAATAATTCTCTTGCCTGGTGGCCTTCCTGCAGATGCACCGCATAAAGTGAAAGGATGTCAAAGTCCCACCTGCGTCATCCCTGAACTTGAGGCTTTCCACAGCATCCTGTCACAACAAGGTCTGATCAATTAAGCTGATTCAGGAAAGCATCAAATTCAGACTTGAGCTTCAGTTTGGGCAATTCTCCAATACAACCTCATTGGAAAGAGCGTTTCACCAAATAGCTGAATGAAATGCCTGAGGTTTTCGCTCACCATGTTTTCAATTTCAAATGCACCCACAAGGTAAAGCCTCATATCAAACTTCATGACGAGAGTCCCTTTAAGCATTGCGCCAGGCCCATTCATCCTCAAGATATCGAGGCATTTACTTAAAAGAAGTTCTGGTTTTCTTGGGTGACGTCGTCGTTTTTTAATTTTAAAAACGGGGTACTCACACGTCTCAAGAAATATGGACTGAAGATATCTCCTGAAAAGTGCAAGTTTGTTCAGACAACTGTGCATTATCTTGGACCTGTGGTGTCTTAGAATGGTGTTGCGACAGATTCAGAAAAGGTGAAAGCTCTCAAGACCTGGCCAATTCCCAAGAACCTGAAAGAGTTGCAGTTGTTTCGAGGCTTTTCAGGCTACTATTACAGATTTATCAAAGATTATGCAGCCATAGTCAGGCCACTGAATGATCTAACCTGTGAATATACACCACTCCGAAAAATTTGAATTGAGACATGTACCACTGCACCTGTTTTTGGTTTTGCAGATCCCAAGCAGCCTTGCAACCTCCTGCACACAGATGCCACATACTACCGGCCACATACTACAGCTGCGTTATACCAAGAACAGTGAAGGCTAGCTTATGTCCATAGCTTTTTCCAGTCGTAAGCTATTGCAGCCTGAAAGGCTTGCAGTTGTTTCTAGGCTTTTCAGGCTACTATCACCGATTAACTAAAGACTATGCAGCCATAGACAGACCACTTAATGAGGGCTGTCACAAAGTGAGTCTCGCTCTCAGCCTAAAAACTGGAGTTTCTCACCCTGAAATGGTCTGTAACTGTGAAGTTTCATGGCTATCTTTATGGAAATCACTTTACTGTCACAGACAGTAACCCTTTTACGTACATACTCACCTCTGCAACATTAGATGCCACCAGTTATAGATGGCTGGCAGCCTTGTCTAACCACTCTTTTAAACTCCAATATTGGGCAGGTAAGCAAATCCTTGATGCCGGTGGCCTCTCCAGACAGCCACATGGAGAACATCTTGATGATGCCCAGTCTAAGAAAGAGCAAGAGCGCAATGCTCACTTCACTCAACGTCACCTAGCTGACACAGAGACCCCAGAAGTTGTGAACCAGGATGCTGTTAGAGCAATCTGTGAAAGTAATCTTATTGGAGTTGCAAAAGACCCCTGTGCAATCACTCTTGTTGAATCCCTTACACTCTCTGTGGATGCAATTCCGGGGAGCTATGTTGCAGAGGACCACACTCATTCGTTCCCTGTCTCAATCAGAGCTTAAAGAGAAGCAGAGAGTTTATTCAACTATCAGAGAGTTGATTGCTCGGCTGAAACTTGGAGAAAAAACACCTCCCACTCTGTGTAACAAGCTTCCTGACGATACAGGGTGGAGACCAGGTTACATACCAACTAGTTGTACCTGAAGTACTCAGAGCATCATTGTTGCAAAGTTTATATGGACCATATGGGCATTGACAGAACCCTAGATCTTTTCAGAACTGATTTTACTGGCAAAGACTGCCTACAGATGTAGGGCGCAAAGTGAAGACATGTGACCACTGTACACGCAAAAATACTCTTCCTGAAAAGGCAGCGTCCCTGGTAACCATAAAGACCACAAGACCACTTGAGTAAGTATGCGTGGATTTCCTGACCCCTGAGCTCGAAAGCAGCAACACAAAGGATATCCTTGTACTGACTGACCATTTCACAAAGTTTGCAGTTGCCATTCCGACAACAAATCAGAAAGTGAGGACAGTTTCTCATTGTTTGTGGGATAACTGTTTTCTGTTATGGGTCTGTTATGGCATACCTGAGTGGTTAAACAGTGACCAAAGGCCTGATTTTGAATCCGGAGTGATCAAGCAGCTATGTGAAATCACAGGTATTCAGAAAATAAGAACAACCCCATACCACCCACGGGTAACCCTGTCAAAAGATTTAACAGAACATTGTGATGCATGTTAGGAACATTGGAAAACAAACAAACAAACAAAAAGTCACATTGTAAAGAGTTTGTAGAACCCTTAGTACATGCAAACAATTTTATACATAATGAAGGTTCACTCCTTATGAGTTACTGTTCGGGCATAACGCAATACAAGGCAAGTTTAATTAAAGAGCACAATTCAACAAAGCAATTCAAAGTGCTTTACATAAAACATCAAAAACATTCAGGCAAAGTGCAAAAGAAAATAAATTTAAAAATGACAGATGCACAAAGTGAAATACATAGAATGCATAAAAGTTATAGTGCAGTGGAAGAAATTAATCAAAGAAACCAATAATTAACAATTATTTTGCCCATTCCTCGAATAGCGTTTACCTTGTTATGTGGGCCCCAGTGAACCGGTCTGGAGTTTTTTCCTTTGTTAACAATTATTTCACCTATTCCCAGAATAGCGTTTAACCTTGCTTAACCATATCCTAGCCCCAGAGAACCGGTCTGGAGATCTTTCAGTTATCTGAAGTCGCTGTAGTATGTAAGTAGTGTGAAAGTATGTATATGTATGTGACAAATAAAAAATCTTGAATCTTGAATCTTGTTTCAGATAGGTCAAAGCAGTTATAATACAGTGCGCACAAAGCCAATAGTATTCACATTTCAACAAGTGTTCATAAACTGTTTGTATATTGGCCTGCGAGAACCAAGAGGTTCCTTGTTCGACCCACGAGCCTCCGTTGATTTAAAAAAGACTGAACAATAATCACGCCAACTGGCGCTGTTTCGCCTCCGCCTGCCTCCTCTTTCTCATTCCCTGGCCCTGAGCCGGAACACACCTCCACACTGCTTTATAAACCTACAGTTGTATTTTGAAATCAATTGTTTGAAGGACAGGAAGCCAGTGTAGAGATCGGAGAACTGGAGTGATATGATCCACTTTCTTGGTCTTAGTGAGGACTCGAGCTAAAGCGTTCTGAATCCACTGCAGCTGTCTGATCTTTTAGGGAGACCTGTAAAGACACCGTTACAATTGTCGAGTCTACTGAAGATAAATGCATGGGCGAGTTTTTAAAAATTTTTCTGAGACATAAATCCTTTAATCCTTGATATACTCTTAAGGTGATAGTTGGCTGACTTTGTAATTGTTTTAATGTGGCTGTTGAAATTTTGGTCAGAGTCCATGACGACACCAAGATATCTGGCTTGGTTTGTGCTTTTTAACTTTACCGATTGAAGCTAAGCGCTGACATTTAGTCGTATTCCTTGGCTGCAAAAACAATCACTTCAATTTTGTCTTTGTTAAATTGGAGAAAATTCTAGCACATCCAATCGTTAATTTGTTCAATGCACTTGCTCAGTGATTGTCTTGGACCAGAGTCCCCTGGTGATATGGTTGGTATGTGGTATGTAAATGTGTGTGTCATCTCTGTTATAATGGTAACATACAGTATTTTATTGTTTTCCTTAATTTAACCCAGTGGGAGCATGTAGATGTTAAACAGAAGATGCCCCAGAATGGAGCCTTGGGGAACTCTGCATGTCATATCCGTCTGCTCAGATGTGTAATTACCTAAGATAAGAGAGATAAGATAAGACAAGATAAACCTTTATTAGTCACACAATGGGGAAATTTACATTGTTCCAGCAGCAAAAAGGGGACAGCAGAAAATAGAGAGCATATCAAGGTACACACTATAAACAATATCAGATATATAGAAAACATAAAAATAAAAAATCACCATAAATTGGAACTAGAGTATTAAGTGTATTGCATATATCTTGACACATTGCACATCAGGGATTGCACTTTCTTTTTTTTCTTTATTTTTTATATAAAAAATTGCACTTGGATTTTTCCACAGCCGCAGGAAGATAGGACCTGTGGTAGCGCTCCTTCCCACACTTCGGGTGAAGCAGCCTATCGCTGAAGGAGCTCTCCATGCCATCAGAGTCTCATGCATGGGGTGGGATTTGTTCTCCATCATGGATGACAGCTCCGCCATCATGCAAGGGATGGTAGCTCAGGCGGTAGAGCTGGTGGTCTAGTGATCCAAAGGTTGCTGGTTTGATCCCAGGACAGAGCTGGCCTTCTTGATCAGTTTGTCAAGTCTCTTCCTGTCAGCTGTGGTGAGGCTGTTGCCCTAGCAGACCACTGAGGATGGCTGATGCCACCACAGTGTTGAAGTAGGCCCTCAGGAGTGCCCCCTGCACTCCAAAGGACTTGAGTCTTCTGAGCAGATAGCGTCTGCTCTGACCCTTCTTATAAAGTGCGTGTATGTATGTGATTAGTCCAGTCCAGTTTATTGTTCAGGTGAACACCCAGGTACTTGTAAGATCCCACTATGCCAATATGCAAAAAAGTTATTTCATTGATTTTACTTCAAAACAGGAGGTTTGATATGGGCCCGTAATTGTTCGTTAGTGAGGGGTCTAGATTGTTCCTTTTTTAAGAATGGCTTGATGAAGGTTGTTTTCAGGGCCTCTGGGGAGAAACCTGAGAAAACAGACATGTTGACAATTTGTAGAAGATCTGAGGCCATGCATTAGGAAACGTTTTTTAAAAAGCCTGTTGGCAAAATATCAAGGCAGCAGGAGGAGGATTTAGGAGGATTTTGTATAATGTCCGCCGAGTCTTGATGGTTGAACGGATAAGATTGTGTCATGGTGCCATGAACCCCCATATCAGAGCAGCGCTAGAATCAGTGCCCTCCATGACCATCCAAACACTGGCAGAGAGGGAACTAAGTGAAATCCTGGGTTCCTGCTGGAACATACCTCAGTCCATCAGTCAGTTGAAGAACCTCACTCACCTGAAATCCCAGATACTGATGAACAGGACGTAACGAATCCCGCTGAGGCGGAGGACCCAGCTGTGATTACACACTTTGCCTCCTGATGATTACTTACCTTAGGAGAACCTGCCTGACAGAGAAAATGTCACAGCAAAACCTAAAACTACAAGTCTACTGTGTCTAAAGCGGCTGGTGAACCTGTTGATATTGTACAAACACATCTCCTGATGAGCCATGGCACAACTCTGGCGTATCAGGAGGTGAAGTGAGACATCCAGGACCAAACAGTGTATCCGATGAGATGAAACTCAGAGAACACAAAAATGTTAGTACAGACACAACCAATGAAGTACCACAGTCAACATAATACTGCTGAAAACCAGGAAGATGGAAACCAGCTCAGAACTGTAGCCTATTCTGATGCTTTAAATGAGATTAGCCGTACTGATTCAGTCCCTGGTCAACCACCCTCTGTAGTGACTACACAGCCTCGTTATGCGTGCAACAGGGACATGCATGGGTTCAATGGGGCAGGGTGTAAACCCAGTCGCTAAGGGTTAACAACTCGGAAGTGATTTAGCCAATCAGAACCGGGAGTGCCTTACCCAATCAGGATGCAGGTCCGCAGCACTATGGGCAGGCTACGCAGCATGGGCTAGTCAAGCGCTGTGTGTGTGTGTGTGTGTGTGTGTGTGTGTGTGTTTGTGTGTGTATGTGTGTGTGTGTGTGTGTGTGTGTGTGTGTGTGTGTGTGTGTGTGTGTGTGTGGGTGTGTGTGTGTGTGTGTGTGCGTGCGTGCGTGTGTGTGGCTCACCTGACCAGTGAAAGTAGAGGAACTTCTGAATTGGTCAGATATTTTGATTTGATGGCTAAGCAACCCAGATGAGACCTCTACATCCCTGGATTGAAGAGCCCAGAGCCAAGAACTTCCAACCTTACCCCTCTCTGACCATGACGGCAGTGTAACCATTGCAAACTGCACAGGGCCAGCACCATTTTGCACCCAACTCCCAGCACTCAGTTGTACAACCCCAAATCCCAGACTCCGACTTTGTTTTTTTTACTTGAATTGCAAGGCCACTTAAACCATTCCCAGTACCTGTGGAAGGACTGGGTCGTAACCATCACCGGTTTCAGTGAATTGACTGATTTCTCCTATTATGGATACGTTACATTGTTGTTCCTTGGTACAGCGATTGTGTTATTGCTGATGAAGTGACGAGTGAGCTTTTTTAAGGTTGAGTTGTATTGAACCAGGTATTGTTTATCCAAATATTTATGATTGAGATTTCGAATTACTTAACTTGGTGTGCACCCAGTCAGCCAGAAAAGCAGTCTGAAGTAGTAGTTCTCTCTGCAGTAGAACTGTGGTTTAAGTTCAAAGAGTTACAAAATAAATAATTTGTGACTGAATTAAAACTGTATATTGAACCGACAGTCTTTTTTTTTTTTTTTTTTTAGTTCAAAGAAATACAAGGTACCAGTTCACAGCTCTGTCTTGTGTGGGCATTGAATATTGCATATGGATTTTTCTGCCTTCGGTTCGAGTCTAGTATCCTCTGGGCCAGTATAATTATAATCTTTGTTAACAAACTATTTATTTACAAAATATCCTACATTACCAGTAGCTTTAGAAGCCGTGGGCTACACAAAGAATTGTAGAAGGCCAAGTGAAGATGGAGATGGATATATATTTTTATTGTATTATTGTGAAATATGCTACTGACAAATTGAGTGACACATACAAGTTGAATGTCATTAAAATAGATCATCAGACTGTAGAGACACTAATAACTTGCTGAACAGACTACGGGGACGCGACTCGTTCTGAGAATCAGTGTTGTAGTCGTTCAGCTCACAGTTCTCACTGTTTCACTGACTCCGAATCTAAGTGTATTTTCTGGATTAATTCAAACAGAAAAGTAAATAGGCCCCGTAATATTACATAGGAAATGGTTATCTCATGAGGTACGTTCCGAATTTCAATGAAGGAGTCATTTTACTTCAGAAGGAGCTATTATTTTTAATGATGGATTTTGCATACATATATATAATCTGTCTAGAGTCACAAGGTGGCGTGTTGGCAACAGCTCGTAGGAGTTAAACAAGGTTTAACGTGAGTGATGTGCTGCTATCGACCAATCAGGATCAAGCATTCAGTTGGGCCGGTGTAATAAGGGAATTATTTATGTTGTTCCTGTAGGTCCTAGAACATTTATTTGAGAGTTTTTATCGAGGTGTATCATTAACAGATCGACTTTGTAGTGATTGAATTGAACCGTAACCGACGTCCAATTCAAAAACAGAAAAAATATTTTCAATCGACAGACTTAATTTATGCAGAGGTAAACTCAGCATTTTAGAGCTGACCTACCTCACACAACGCTTATGTCGCATTACAACTTAAAATCAGTGGTTGACATCTGGTTGAAATGGAAATGCTTCATATGTAATGACATGAAAGTTTCGTTCGTGGAATCACATGAACGTAACTACATTGTTTATAAGTTCAGTACATTTCGCTTCATTACACTAAAAAAAACGAAAAAAGACACACACCTAAAAGGAAAAAACTGGATCCTGTTCACTGCCGCCTGCAGCTATATTTCCCATTTGTAAGTGGAAGTGAGAGAGATGTGTTTTGGTTTTGGACAGGGGAGCCCTAAAGCTTTTAGTTAATATAGCATACACAGACACCATGAGGTAATTAGAAAAATCTAAATTGATTCCGTCACACACAATGGAGACTTGAATAATTTAATTGAAATCTTTAGGCATTATTATTCAATTCAATGATTAAATTAAAATGTTTGTTTTATTATGTAGTAGTATTTCCCAAAGTAGTTCATGAATCGGTGATATATCTCTAGAGTGCAATGCGGGCGTCTCCACCCACATGTAGGGGTTTAGGGAGGGAGACGGAGACGGGCCGCGGGGCGCCGACTTGGCGTGAGTTTATGATCGTATCGTATGATCGTAAAACAAAAAGGCTCGCCGGCGAAAAACATAAATTCAACATTACTAAACATACATAAAATAACAATGACAAGTAGTGTCCGTGTTGCTTTGGTCCCGGTCTGCTCCGCAGGCGCGGCAGCGACCCGCGCCACGCGATCCCCACTGAAAGAGAGAAAAACATGATAAGAAAACTCTCGGAGCCTGCGTCCAACCAACTAAGGCTGAAGAGGCTGATCCGGTACAGCTGCGCCGCTACGGGGAAAAGCCAGCCCCGTCGCCTGCCCGACGTGGCTCAACCACGCCCCCTGGTCTGCCGCATACAACCACTGTGCAGTCACTCGACCTGAATTTTACAGAATTCAAAGAGATTATTATTATGTATGTCAGTTTCTTTCCGAAGGGGTAACTTTCATGAACACCGGTGCCCGAAGTGGCACAACAAAGGCTCGGGAGTGGGTGCAAGGTTTATTGTAGACCAGGCAGCGGTCAAAACCAGGGAAAACTTATCGACAGGGAACCAGGGTCTAGGGGAACAGGCGGGGAATACAAGATTAAATACAAGAGGAGTGACGAGGAAGGTGAAGACAGGTGGTGAGATTGCTGACCGGGGGCAGGTGTGCAGCGGCAGGGATGTGAAACCAGAGACAGGCAGGGTCCTGACACCGGTAGGCAGTACAGGTACGTCTACATTTTACTGCTTGGCGCACCGGCACTTCTCACAAGCTGCCGGGGCTCTGTTCTGCCCTCTCAAGGTGGAGGTCGGATTTTTTTTAGAGTTCCCACTTGAATGGAACGCAGCATTAGCTTTTCTACACTCACGTAAGCACACCTTACTTTTATATATTTCTTTATTATAAAGCAGTTGTTATTGTTTATTATCCCCCACCCCAAGTACCGGCACTTTATTTATGTTTTTCCACTTCAGGGACTGATGAACACCCAGTACTTCTGTATTGACAGCTCGATCTGTGTTGGATATACTATGTTGGACTGTTCTGGCTGTTGGTTGTGGAGGCCCTAAATAAAACACTATCCTCTAACATCATCTGAGGGGAGCTCCCAGGCTCGAGGCAGCCTAATATTTCACCTCCCGATGGTAGAGTACACTGTACACTGGCTCTTCATCTGAAGCGTGTCATGCAATTTGAATGACCTTTCACTCAAATTAAATTCTAATCAACTCTTTATTTGCACTTATTAGCTTGTTTCTGTAGAGGCGCAAAGCCAAAGATATGTTTGTCAGGATCTATCCTCTTGAGTGACATCCTCTGTGTGTGTGTGTGTGTGTGTGTGTGAGTGTGTGTGTGTGTGTGTGTGTGTGTGTGTGTGTGTGTGTGTGTGTGTGTGTGTGTGTGTGTGTGTGTGTGTGTGTGTGTGTGTGTGTGTGTGGATACGATTGGCCTATCCTATTGGCATGCCCTTTAAAGTGTTTCTTCTGCCTCGGGTGTTTGTGGTTTGCTGTGAGTTGTTTTTTCCTCAAGTTTTTGAGACTAGATCATTTAAACCGATGTATATTTACTTAATTACAGTGTTCAAAATAAAGGCAAATTTGTATATATATATATATATATATATATATATATATATATAAATACATAATTATACTGTGGTGTGGGGGTGGTGTGGTTTAATTCAGCCACACTTGTCTTGGGTTGGGGTAATTGGGAACAGGAACAGTGTGGCTGTACGCAACGATCAACAAGTAAAACCCCCATCTCCACACACACACACACACAAGAGAGGAGCCCTTGTCATGATGTGTCTTTCATCGGCTCCAGGCTTGTTCCATCTTGCCCGATCCTTGGAATAAACTGATGTGTTTTCAGCCCCATCGTCTGTGTCTCTGTGTCGGAGTGCCCTGAGGTCCCTCGGAACTGTCACATAATAATAATAATAATAATAATAATAATAATAATAATAATAATAATAATAATAATAATAATAATAATAATAATAATAATAAAAATAAAAACATTGTTCTAAATATAAACGTTTTTATTTTCTTTTTTCTTTTGATTTATTATGAGATTAGAGACCCATGAGTAACCGCACCAGGTGACACCAACCCCAGTGACGCTGCTGCCTCAATTAACTTCCAAAGGGCCGACAGGGCAATAGCCTTAATTGCGTTTTTTACAAGATGTCAGAAGACAAAAGACACTTCTTTACTGCGTCTTGTCTACTTTGCTGTGTTTTTCAGAATACATGTGATTCAACAAGCAGCTGAGATTTGCTTCCCCCTCCATCTCCACCCACGGCTTAAGAACTACCTTGGCGAAGGCACGCCAATGTCTGTAAGATGAACTCCATCTTATCAACACTCTTATATAAAGGGAGGATAAAATGAGAGAATGGTGGTGTCATGGTGATGTCCCTCGAGGGCTTCTTGCTGTTGATTACATCGAGATTCAAAAGAAGTTTGGAGACTTGCAGGGAATCACGGAGGCCACTTCGCCTCCGCCCCCGTTCCCGCACGGGGTGGGGCGTCGGGAGCAGCAGCTCATTGGCATTTAAAGCTACAGACACAGACACAACCGGTTGAGAAAATAACTGAAACCGAGGGGTTTAGAGGCATGTTAGAATGGTTAGAATGCACAATCTGAGTGGTATTTTCACCAAAAAACTTCAAAGACATGTTTTGGAGACCTCAGAGACCTATATGAACTTGTTATAACGGAGCATATTACGACCATCTGACCGGGACCGAGTGAACGGGGAACAGGGGCCCCGGCCCCTTTAATAACAGGGGCCGGGGCTCTGTTTCCACACACTTCCTCCAGCCTCTCGGGGAGTGAGGAATTCCTCGCCGCCAAGGCACAAAGGAAGTCAGAGTCACACCAATTAAGACGAGCCTTATCACCCGGATGAATCTTTCATTGCTATTTAGACGAGGACGTTCATTATTGATGCCGCTCCTGGTGCGGGGCCCGCGCATGTTTCAGCTCGTCGCAGGCAAACTGCAAAATGAAACCTGATGGGGTTCCTTTCTATCTACAAATGGCTCACTTTGCTCTGCTAAGAGGCAGCTTAAACTCTTAAATTCTCTTAAGTCCCTTGTCATTAGGTCGCTGTGGCAGCGGCTGTCACTGTGAACTGGTCCATGCAGGAATACTGTTTTCAGTGTCATCCATCAGTGCCAGTCTGCTCATTGGGAGTCTTTCTCTCACTTCAAGCCCCTCGTGTGTGTTGATGCATTACTGGCTCAGAGCTTTTCACACACATTTCTGTCTATCTTGTTTTTTTGTTTTTTTTTGACACGTTAATATATTTACAGACGGGCCTGCCCACGTGTCACTTTGATC